>NC_056735.1:1631692921-1631835870 GCF_019279795.1 Protopterus annectens | reverse complement strand
TTTTAGAGCAATGTGATTTTGTGTCCGATGTTTGCAGACAGGGCTTATCCTAAATATTTCATTAATATTAGGATGGAAGTGGTCGACAAACGTATTAAAGGGATTTATACACCTATTTTAAGCAATCTGGGGAAAAGTACTTTGAGCCCTGTGGGATCCCTAGTTGGTTCTGATATGGATGGGAGCCTTGTTCATAGAGTTGTAGGTGTACCCAGTGTGTCTGGGTTGGGAGAGAAGTTTTCTTGCCCTTCTGTGATTACGTTTTCTAGTAATATTTATTCTATGCAGGATATAGTTAACAATAATTGGATTGTTATAAAAAGTGATCCTGTTATGGAGGCCCTGTTTGGTGAATACCTTCAAGTTGTTTTTCAGGAGGGGAAGGAATATTAAAAATATTTTTGAGCAAGTTAAGGATACCAACATACAAGGTAAAATCACACCCTTCGGGGCATTTAGTCAGTGTAAACACATTTGAATTGCATCTAAGGTGAAGATTTGTAATAGGGAGATTATTGTTAAGGGTAAATTTATTTGTCACACTCAAGGAGTAGTATATGCGGCTTTGTCTTCCCATTGCTCCAGATTTTACATTAGAAAGGCCCAACGGAAGTTGGCTCAGAGGATATATGAGCATCTGTATGATCGCTGTTGTGACAAAAATAATGCCTTGTATAGGCATATTAAAAAATTACCTGACCATGTTTTAAAATTTTTGGTTTTGCAGCAGATCAAACGGGGTGACAGGCAGTCCTTGGAAATATGGTCGGAGGACAGATGTTTTGTGACAGGTCTTACTTTATGCCCATGTTACCCCCAGGTTTGAATTGATGCTATTTCTATCAGTAGTAAATTGAAGCTCAGGTTATTGTATAGGTAATTTTAGCAATAAATTTTATTCATGAACTGTTCATAATTGTCCATTTTTGTTTTCAAGTACGAGTCATTCCTCTCTATTTTTCAATGTTCAATGTTTAAGTGTTACGTATTTTAATTAGTGAATTTTGGATTAATTGCTAGTGGGGGTGTGATTTGCAATATAATTGTTGAACACTTGTTAGTTGAATTTGTAGTTTGGCTACTGTGCCTTACGAAAGCGCTTACTACTGGGTCCTTTAGCATTTAAAATATTGCGTTTTGAATTTCAGCCGTTTTATTTTTTCCTTTTTTTCACAAGTTGGTGTTTTTTACGGTGGTTTTGTGTGTTTATAAATATATGTATGAGTGTATATATAAATGTGTGTTGTGAACAGTCAGTTTTGTTTCCATGTTGCAGTATTCATCACATATATGGGTTTACTCCTCTTGCTACCTTAATGTCTGGCAAGTTTAAATGTTTTTATTCACTGTATGGTGTGTGGGATGTCTGACGTGGCTAGTGGAACGTTGGCTATAGATGTGCTGTATGCACACAGACCTTCATCTTCTTGGCCGCCAGTCGAACGCCAGGTGTTCTACCATCCTGGCCGCCGGTTTCGAAAATTAAGTGCCCCACTGGGGAACTTTTCAGTCATTTAATTTATCTCTGTTCATGTCATTCAGAAAGGGCAAGTGTAAGTGCGGCCATCAGATATCCCACAAGGACACCACTGTTTTTGTTTGTCGGTCGCACGACTACAAGGTCTGCTCCGTTTGTCAGGCATTTTTTGCCCAAACTTTGTGCAGCTCTCTGCATCTGCTCAGTCTAGGTCTAGAAAATTGACTTCATCAAATAGCCTTGGGTATGGAGGGTTCCCCCGACGTACCTGCGGAACCACCAAAAAAGAAAGCAGGCTATCAGGCCTACCACTATAGCTGCGCCTCTTATGCCCGACCCTCAACCTGTGGCTGACATCAGCCTGGTGGTGGATTTCGGCTCTGCCACCCTGGATATAGTGGGTACCTCCACTGAAGCAGCACAATCCTGCGCATATAGCATGTCTGAGGTTTTTCTGATGCAGGGGGAACCAGCAATTCATTTAGGTCTGTCGGATCCCTCCGGCTGCTTGCACTCTCCTGATTCCAGGCCTTTTAAGAGGAAGGAAAAAAGGAAGCACATCTTAACTTCTCGTGAAAGCATACCTGATTGGCAGTCCTTCAACCAAAGTTTGTTTAATGCTTTCATGGCCTTATGGCCTATCACTTCAGGGACTTGTACGATCCCTCCTCCTATTCTGAGCCCAAGGCCTCCGACATCAGACCCATCCATGAGGGAAGAGCATTTTTCTGATTCTTCATCTGAAGCATCACTCTGCTATACCTCAAGTTTCTTCTCCCTTGGGTTATGGCTCCCCAGACGAATCCGTTGACCCTGACTCCCCAGCTTGAGGATTTGACCTTTGGGTGAGACAATTACCAAGATGAAAGAACTTTTAAAGTGGGAATCCTCTGAAATGAGTGGGGTTCAAAAAAGGTATGACTTCAGATGGATTCCCCAACTTCTATTGTCCCTTCAATTTTGCCTGCATTCCTGGATGCCTTTTCTGCATCTTTGAACCCTGATTCTCAATCCCCTACTCCACACAGACTGAATAGATTTCATAACATTTTTGAAATTTGTATGTATCAAGTGTCCTTCAGCAGACCTTGCCACCATTCCTAGCTCCACGGATAATGCAGTTAAATTATTACAAACCAGCACCATTCTCCCTGCTAACAGACAGCAACACCATGGAGCGCTTGGGTAAGAAAATGTACACCTCTGCTACTGTGTTCTTCAGGGCTAATAACTAGCAAACACGTGACTAAATATGCCATATTGCTTTTGGAGAAAGTCTCCAAGGAATTGTGATACCCCAGATTTTGCTGCCAAAGCATCACTGTCTTCCCTTCTGTGTCTCACCTCCCACGTTACCAGGCACTCCATAAAGTGCAGTTATGATGCTGCTGAATCCTCAAGGTCAGCAGCATCAGCATGTGCTTTGAGAAAATATTCATTGCTATGCCTCCAGCCCATTCCAGATGACTTTAGGGCAAGGCTGATTGATGCCCTTCTGGACAACACATCCTTGGTACAAAAGTGTATGATTTGTCACTGTAGCAAAAGGAGAAAGAGATGCAGAATTTAAAACCTGCTAGTCTCTTCTATCCAAAAATTCCAAAGGTATTTCCAGGTAAAACTCATTAGAAAGCACTCTCGCCCTGCTGCTCCCACAAGGTCTAGAAAAACAACCAGGAAGCAACCCCATCCTGCTAGAGCTTCCCCCTCCTCTAGCCAGAGGCCACCCTTTCAAGACAGGGCAGGTAGTGTCAGACTACCTAACGACTTTGAACCCCCCACCCCCTCCTTCTCTCTGTAGTTTCATCTGTCTTCCTGTGTGGACATCCATCACCTCATGCAAATGGGTACTTTCAGTCATTCAAAACTGGTACTTTATGACCTGACTTATGCCCCCAAAGCGAAGGGGAATCCCACAACCTCCAAAACAGCTATACCTATTGCAGCCATTACTAGAAACCCTGCTGGATCAAGGCACCATCGTAATAGGTGCCACTGGCTGCAAAAGGGAGTGGTTTCTACTCCAGGATTTTCCTAGTCCCAAGAAAAGACTGCCCTTGGAGACCAATCCTGGATCGATCTCTCCTCACCCTCTTCCTTCAGGTTCATGCTTTCAGGATGTTGACTGTACCAACTGTTTTTCCACTCCTGTTTCCCCCAGGGTTAATAGCCACTTTAAATATAAAGGATGCCTACCTTCACTTCCTCATAAGGCCCAGTTTCAGGAAATACCTGAGGTTCTCCATGGGCCCTTCTCACTTTCAATTCTCTGCCTTGCCCCTCTGAGCTTTTCACTGCACTCATGGTATTTAGATGTTTGGCTCCAGTTATTGTCTTTTGCAGGACAAAAGGAATCCAGATATTCCCTTAGCTGGATGACCTGCTTGTACAGGAAGACTACAAGGAGACCCTCCAGCAACACATACTAGCCATTTCTCTCCTATAGTCCCTGGGATTTCAGATCTTCCTCCCAAATCCTAACTGTAACCTCTGAAGATGTTGTCACTTTGGGGTGCAGGATTCACACAGGCATCATGAAAACTTACTTCCCCCACCAAAAGGTGGAATGCTTCACAGAACACCTACATCTGGTTCTTCAGACAAAACTGACAGCAGTGCAGTACCTCAGGCTCCTTGGCTACGTGGCAGCCATATGTGTAAGTTGCAGTGGTACCCAAAGTCAATCTGGACCCAACACTCACACCCCTTGGAGTACAGGGTTCCCCTCCTGTCCTGCTTCAAACTAAAAATCCAGTGGTGGTTGAAGCAAGTGAACCTCAGTCAGGGTCTACCCCCTCTTAACCCGAACAGATCATGCACTCGGATGTCTCAGACTTTGACTGGGGAGTCACTCTGGGCCATCTAAATGTGCAGGGGCTGTGGCCAGACCCACACAAAAAAGAAAACGTCGGTGTCTGAGAAATGAGAGCAGTTCTGGCCCTTCGGTCCTACCAGTCGTATCTACAGCAGGGACTACGAAAGATCTTTACAGACAATTCCACAGTGCTGTAGTATCTCAAACTGGTGGGGGGACCACATCTTACTTGCTTTGCAGACTAGCTGTCGTGTGGGAACTAGCCACCTGACAGGGAGTTACCCTGCAGTTGGTCTACATTCCTTCACTGCAGGACTCCCAGGCAAACTCACTCTCAGCAGATCCATCAAACTACGAATGGATGCTACACAGGGATGTCTTCGTGGACCTGGTCCACTGGTGAAGTGCACCTTAAATAGACTTGTTTGCTTCCTGCATCAACAGGCAACTTCCTTCTGCACCAGGCTTCGACACCCTTAGGCAATGGAGATGCCCTCTCAGTCGCTTGGAAGGGGAAGTTCCTCTATTCATTTCCCCCTTTCCCACTCGTACAGAAGGTCCTGCTGGAAATCCAGCAGGACAGGCCAAGAATCTTGTTGGTGACTCCCTAATGGCAGAGAGCATTGGTTGCCCCTACTCGTACAACTTTCCAAGAGCAATCACTACACGTTTATTCCTCAGTGGACCTTCTCACATAGCACAAGGGATCCAAATACCCCCTCAGTGGCAGTTGCTGCACCTCACCTTGTCTGATAGGATTCTGATCTCCTTCAGACACCTTTACAATGAAAAGTGGTCACTGTCCTGCAGGAGGCCAGGAAACCGAATACAAGAAAGTCTTACTTTTCAAGTGGAAGACATTTTCTTTATGATGTCTAAAAAGATAGTTGGACCCGCTTGCAAGTGACACCCCCTCTAGTTCTGTCTTACCTGTGTGAACTATTGCAGACAGGATTGGCCTGCTCCTCCATTGAAGCCCACTTGTATGTCATTTCAGCATGCCTTCTGGATCCCTCTCTAGCGCCTTGGCTACCAGCTAATGTGTTCCTTAAAGGGGTCCTTAACCAGAGACCCCACAGGAAGCCATCTCCACCCCCGTGGGACCTCAACTATGTTTTGGGAAAGCTTATGCTTCCTCTATTTGAGCCAGCAGACGAAGCTTCCCTAAAACGCTCTACTCATGGGCTTGACCTCAGCCAGAAGTGTCAGAGCTACAAGCTCTTATGGTTATATCATTCCTGGTAATGATGCAGCTGGCGCCGATCTTCTCAGACTGAGCATCTCCTAGCCAGGTCTAGGCGTAGGGGTTTGACTCTAAGGCTTTCAGAGCTGTCCCTTCCCTTTGGGTCTTTCTTGCTAGACAGTTCTGCTCTGACTTTCTGCATTGAGGCATGGTCTTGGGGATGTCTTGGACTTCTCTAGTAATGTGGCTTCTGCTCCCCATTGGCTTCTGTATTCAGAGCAGTGGAGAGAGTGCTCCACATGACTGGAGATGGGAAATCCTGCACCCTTCGGGTCTTCCCCCTTCCACAGCTTTCTGCTGTTTGTCCCGAGTCTGCTCATTCTTTCCCATTGGGGCAGTTGGTCTGCTAGAATTGACAGTTCTTTTACAGCACTTCCCACTTACTTCCAAGTCTTTTTTGGATTATCACCTGGAATTTTAAGTGCAAGAGGAGGCCCATGGATTCCCCTTGGGAATCCTTGACAAGACTTTAGTGAAATGGAGATGTCTTGCCCGGTCACCCCTTGAGGATGTCTCATTAAGAGAAGTTCTTGAGCTTCTGAGGCAGGAAAGTGGTTGGTGTTTTCTTGAGGCTTTTTTGGAACTACTTCAGCTACGTCCATTGGCTTCTTGGATTCAGGCACTGGGGTGACCCTTGCATCTTTCAAATCTTGAAGGGACATTTCCAGTGGGAAGCTCGAGTACCCCTCAATGAAAGAAAAAAATTGGTAATTTATTTTCTTGAACACGAACCCCTCGTGATACTTCTGTTTTGAGGTGGTGGATGATGTGTTTCAGGATTCCTCTTTAAAGTTAGACGCCTTGCCTCCTGCTCCTAGAAAACCTTACAAGTTTTAAATGGTTCTGGATTCACGCAAACATCTTTTTAAGAACCCTGTGGCAGACCCTGAGGTTGTGTCCCCAGGCCCTAAGGGAAAACTAGTTTTTCCAAACACCCTTTACCTTTTGACAAGGAAAGTCGGGCCTTAGACATACAGTGGACATAAGTGTACAAACTCCTGTTAAAATGCCAGGTTTTTGTGATGAGAACAATAAATCATTTTAAAACTTTTCCCACCTTTAAAATAACGTATAAACCTGTATAATTCAATAGAAAAACAAATCTTTTGGGGGAAAATATAAAAAAATAAACTTACAAATAAGCTGGCTGCGTACGAGTTCACACTCTTAATACTTTGTTGAAGCATCTTTTGATTTAATTGCAGCATTGTCGTCATGGGTAAACACCTGCCGTCAATTAGAGACTGATTAACCCCAAATAAAGTTCAGCTGTCATAGGATTTTCCTGATATTTAGTCAGTTGCTTGTTACAGCAAAGGCCATGGTTTGCAGAGAGCTTACAAAGAATCAAAGGGATCTGATTGTTGAGATCAGTCAGGAGAAGGGTCAAAAAAAATTTACACTGAATTGGATATACCATGGAATGCAGTGAAGAAGTCTCTAAAACGTGGAGAAAACATGGGACAACAGTGACGTTGCGAAGAACTGGACGATGTCCTTCTATTCCTACGTTGCAGTATTCGTGGTGGGATTTCCTGCCATCAGGCGACTCATACGTTGGCTCCTATACAAAAGCTTCAGCTTGGTTGTTGCAGCTGCATGGGATGTCACTTAGAGACATAAACCAGGGGCCTTAAATGTGACTTCGCACGCACAATCCTCAGAACTTTTCACCTGCAGACTACTGACGTGTCGTGTTAGCTCCTTCACATCCAAGATCACAAAATAAAAGCTAAGTAACCCGTTGAGGTTTTTCTTCATATCTTACTGTTCTTGCTTAAGCTGGGTTTGTTGCAATTTACAGCCAATATCAGATAAAAAGGGTAAATGCCAATGAGAGTGCCAGATACCCCATAAACACTCATGATTGGTGTGATGATGTTTGTGTTTCACTGTTTCAGTCATCACACTTGGGTTATCTGCCTTCAGGTTAGCCCTCAGTCGGCCCGAATACCAATGTCTTGGGATTTCTGCGTCTGATACTGTCGCTTCTTCCATGACTTCAGGTCGTCAGGGGTAGAAAACATGCAGCTGATGCCATTGCATCAGCTTTTCTTGCCGAGCGGAGCCCGAAGCAGAAGCGGTTCGAAAGTGCCGGTCGGCTGCCTCCTGAAATTTTCATTTTCGAGTTTGACCTGAAGTTTTCTAAAAGATAAGTACCCTATTAGGGATCCTTTTTTCATGCTCTAACCGATGTCAGAAAAAATTAATTGTTTTGATTCTGGAAAGCAAATACCTCGTAGAGATTTTCATTCTAACTGCGTCACCTGTTTAGGCCCAGACCACGAAGTTCCTTTTTGTGCCCTGTTCAACGCCCAAACTATTTATAGTCAGGCTATTTTTGTCGTTAAATTCTTTTGCTCTCGTTCTCCGTATTCCAAAATGGCTTTGATAAGCCATCCGACTACCGATGTTCCATAAGTGTAAGGATAAAGACAGATCTCATAGGTCCAAATCTGCCAACGAACGCTTCCGCTAAGCTAGTCACCAGTCTGCTGGTACTCAGTGAGGCACTTTTACAGCCCCTGATACCCGCTTCTACAGATTCGTAGGTCTCTGAGACCCATTTGGAGTCTGGTATTCCGCGAGATGTTTCTTCGACTATGGAACCTGCGGATGTCTCTACCCTGGATGGGTCAGGAGCTGCTATGCAGGCACTGGCTTCTGAGGGGTGTATTCAGGCCTTCCGATGTTCATATTAAACAGATTACTTTGTTTCAAACCAAAAATACCGAAATTCTCAGGCCCAGAGTTCACACTATGCCTAGGAATCCGAACAAAGCGCATTCTCAGGCCCCCATGCCACAGAAACAAGTGTTTAGAATGGCTGAAGACCTTATTACTTAATTAGGAGAAGCCAGCCTTCCCCCTCCAAATGACCAAGAAACGGATTTTCCTTCTGATTCTTCAGATCATGAGTCTACTCTGATCCTTCTGATTACCAGGACATACCTTTTAATCTATCTATGAAGATTGTGATGCAGAGGATTCCATTGCTTCTGCTTCCCCACCAGAGGATTTTTCTTTTGGTGAAACCCTGCACACACTCGGAGCATTTCCACGGGGAGTGCCAGGACTATCCACAGTCCAAAAAGAGACTCTGGGGAATTTTTAAACTTGCCTCCGCACATGCCTCTAAGCTGTCCCTCCTGTTATTGAAATTCTAGATGTCTTCATGGAATCCAGTCTTACCCCTGATATTTTGTCACCAGTTCCCAGGAAACTTGACAGGTACTACAGAGTACCTGACTATCACAAATTCCTATTTATGAATCCTATTGTGGTTCCAGAGACAATTTCCCAGGGACCTAAAGGCATTAAGGCTACTACAACCAAAAACCCTACCCCTTCGGACAGGGATTCTATTTATTTAGACAGATGGAGTAAGAAAGTATACATCTCTTGTACTCTTGCCATCAGGTCTTTAAATTGCCAGTTTCACATGTTAAAGTATCAGCAACATATGGAAATAATTAAACAGAAAATGTTAATTCTTTATTGTGCAGAACATAAGGATTTACAAGAGTTAATGCATTCTGCTAACCAAGTTAAAAAAAATACTTTACAATGTGGTTTTTGATGCCTTAGAAGCATCTTGCAGGGCTGCTGTCACTGGGTCTGTTCTTAGAAGGCATGCTTGGCTTAAGGAATAAATCTTGCCAGACCAAGTCAAAGCAAAATTACTAGATGCACCATTAAACCATGAACATCTGTTTGGCACTAAAGCAGAAGTCTTACTCAAGAAGATGGAGGAAAAAGTTACATCTATGCAAACTGTTTAAGATTTCCTACAGGTATAGTCACCTAGATTCAGTAGGCATTTGGCATTCTACAAACGGGTCCTTTCTAGTCCCTCCCAGACCTTCAGTCCAAACCAAGGGGCAGCAGACCACCAAGACTACAGTCTCAGGGGTATGCATATATCTAAACAATGGAGTGCTCCCACCTCAAAAACAGGGAGCAGTAAGCCACCATCCTATGGATAAAGTTCACAATTTGTCCTTCATCCTTCCAAGCGTTGCCCAAGTACTTGCACCCTTAGAAGGAAAACTAGCTCTGCACGCAAAACACTGGGAGTACATTACACAGGACAGATGGGTCTTGAACATTGTATCCTAGGGATACAGATTCTACTTCCACTCACTGCCAACGCCAAGCGGATGGCCAGACCTCCCCCCACTCACTGCCAATGCCAAGCGGATGGCCAGACCTCCCCCCAATCCAGTGGGCAGAGGCCCAAAAGCAAGTACTTTCTCTTCACAGTATCAAGGCTATTCAACCTGTCCCAGCAAAGCCAAAGGGGGGCAAGGTTTTTACTCCAGACTGTTTCTGGTACCCAGAAAAGAAAAACTCTTGGCGCCTTATCCTGGATCTGTCTATTCTCAACACCTTCCTGGTGGTTCCAAAATTCAGAATGCTTACTCTCTAGCAGCTGCTTCCTATGCTAGCTAAGGACTCCTGGCTAGCCATCCTAGACTTAAACGAAGCTTATCTGCACATCCCCATATGGGAATCTTGCAGGAAATATGTACGTTTCAGAGCAGGCTCTATGCACTATCAGATGTCCTTGTATTCCTATATTGCAGTATTCTTGGTGTGGTATTTTCTGCCTTCAGGAAACTCATACGTCTGCTCCTATACAAAAGCTTCAGCTTGGCTGTTGTAGCTGCGTGAGATGTCACACGTAGGGCCATAAACCATGGACCTGAAGTATCTCGTCTGCATGCACAATCCCCAGAACTTTTTAGCTGCAGAGTACGTCGCATTGTAAGATTGCTCTTCACACGTCTGACTGACTTTAAGTATCCCGTTCGGTTTTTGCATTTCTTTTTTTTTTTTTTTACCACCAGTGTTTTGCATTGCTTAGGCTTGGTTGTTGTAGCTTTCAGCTGATGTTAGGGAAAAAGGTGAAGTGCCAATGCAGGCGCCAAATTCCCCATAAGGATGCCCCTGACAAATGCGTTTTCTGCTTAGGCCGGGAACACGACCATAACACCTGCCCTATTTGTAAATCGTTTGTGCCCAGGACCTTACATAGTTTGGCAGCTTTAAACCTTTACTTAGAAAACCAGTGCCTCAAACGGCTGGCTGTCAGGATGGATCCTGCTTTGGAGGCCGCCCATGACTTATGCGCAAGAAGGCTAAGTTGCCTAGGCTTTCATCGCCTGCCGCTTCGCACCCGGACGCCCCGCCAACTACCAATTGTAGGAGTTGGGCTCTCGGCAGATCCATTGGCTCAATCGACCTCCCTCGTGGAGGCCGATGCAGAGCCAACCGGCACATCCACGGAGCTTTCTCATACACTGACTCCTGTCTGTCGAGGGGGAACCAGATTTTGGGGTTCCTTCAACTGGGTTCCAGACCTGTGATACAGCTGCTACCAAACCCAGCTTTAGACAGACTCCAACCAAAAAGAAGCAGAAAATAAAACACATTACGCCTGCTTCTGAAGGCACTCCAGACTGGGAGGACTTCACCTCTTCTCTTATGCAGGCATTTATGGCCCTTAGGCCTTCTGCCTCACCCCAACTACGTTGCCTCTGCTAAGCCCTAGGTCTCCCTCTGCTGCTTCTATTCCCATGGCTCCTCTCCTTGAGGAAAAACATGAATCCTACCTACTCTTCCTCTGAATCCATCTCTTATGCATCCCAGATTGCTTCTCCCAAGGAATATTATTCTACTGGAGGATTCTGTGGAAGGTGATTATCCAGCTGAAGACATTACATTTAGTGAATGAAAAATGAAAGACCATTTCAAATGGGATACTTCCCAAATGACAGAAACCCAAAAGTGATACTTGGAAATGCTGCAAGTGGAGTCCCCCTCTCCAGCTGTACCTCCTGTTCTTCCTGCATACTTGGATGCCTTTACTGCAGCCTCTAGAAAACCTGACTCACAGCCTCCTGCAACTAAGTGCCCTGACCGCTTCTTCAAGGTGCCGAAGAAACAAAAATTCCTCAAAAATCCACCCTTATTAGACCCAGCAGTGATTGCCACTGCCCCTGATAAACCGTCTAGGTTGTTACCTTTAGCCTCCCTATTGCCCATGGATAAAGATAACATATCCATGGATAGGATAGGCAAGAAGGTGTACACGTCCTCCAATTTGGCCCTTCAGAGCCATTAACTGTCAAACACACATGACCAAGTATGCCCTGGACTTAATATCCCAAGCCACCTCTATGCTGGCTTCAGTTCTTGATAGTGCCATTAAAACGGATATCTCCTCCAAATTGTCCTTAGCATTACAAGTGGCTAGACACTCCATAAGATGCAGCTACGATGCTGCAGAAGCTTCTGCTTGCTCTGCAGCTTCTGTCCTTAGGAGACATTCCTGGCTTAGACTACAGAATCTGCCAGAAGACTTCAAGTCCAAAATCTTTGATGCCCCCCTGGATCAAAACTTGCTCTTTGGAAAGCAATCTGCAGACCCATTTAAGAATCTGCAAGAAAAACACAAAGAATTACAGGATGTTAAACATCTCCTGGTATCCCCTGTACCCAAATTTTATTGGAACTACCCGGCTCAGGCTACCTTTGTTTGGCGTAACCCATATTCTGCTGCCTCCTCCTCCAGACCTAGAAGAGGAACTCTAAGACCTTCCTCATCCAGGCCCACCTTCTCTGCCTAGACAACCCTTTCAGGACAGGGAAGGTTCTAATAATGTGTGACTGCCTTGCCCATCTGCCCCTCTCAGCTAGTCTTACCCACTGCCTCCCTTTTTGGCAAAAAATCATCACAGACCAATGGATATTAACCATTATTCAAAAAGCATTCTTTCCATCTTGGAATCATATTTCCCCATTTAAGGGCCCCCCCAAAAAAAAAAATGCCATCTCCTTCCACCACAGGACAAGGAAAGGGATTCTACGGTCTGTTCCTGGTCCTTCGAAAGGACTGGCCCTGAAGATCCATTTTGGATCTCTCCTTCCTAAACCTTTACTTGCAGGTACCCTCCTTCAAAACCTTTACCTGCAGGTACCCTCTTTCAAAATGCTGTCACTTCCCACTCTCTTACCCCTCATACCCTCAAATGCTTTCATGGTCACCGTGGACCTAAAAGATGTTTACCTGTGCATTTCCATCAGGGCCCCATACAGACTTTTCCTGCGTTTCTCTGGCCCATCCTCGCACTTCCAGTTTATGGTCTTGCACTGTGTAAACACTCATGGGGCAGTAGATAAACCAAAGTGCCTAGCTCTAGCCATTGCCTTCTGCAGGATCCAAGGAATCCATATTTACCCATATCTGGACGACATCCTTATCCTAGCACAGTCCGAAGATTCCCTCTGAAGTCATCTACATTTCACTTTGTCCCTTCTACAAAGTCCAGGGTTCACCCCAAACCTCAAGAAGTCCTCTGGTTACCCCAGACAAGGACAAGATATTCATAGGTTGCAGAATCGATACGAAACTAATGAAAGCCTTTTTCTCCCACTGGACAAGGTTCTATCTCTAACTTCAGACTTCCAGGACGTCTTGCTCTCCCAGACGGTCACTGCAAGGCAATTCTTTCGACTCCGGGGATTGATGGCTGCAACCATTCCCATGATGCCATTGCCCAGAATGCATATGTGAAAACTGCAATGGTACCTCAAAAATATCTGGTGACAACACCAGAGTTACTTGGAACAAGTTATCCCCATTCTTCCCTGTTTAAAGAAGGAAATCATTTGGTGGATCCAACAAGTACAACTAAACCCGGGGCTTCCACTGCAAGCCCCCTCAACCCACACAAATATTGCATACAGATGCCTCAGACTCTGGTTGGGGAGCTACCTTGCACTCGAGTCCAAGCCTAATGACAACCGCCAATGAAATCCAATCACATCAATGTAAAGGAGATGACAGCAGTTCTTTTAGCTCTATAGACCTTCGTACCCCTACTGCTACCAGGTCCTCGTCTGAAAGTGACGAACAGTACATCAACACAGAGGTACCAAGGCATACCAATTGTGTAGATTAGCCCTACTAATTTGGGACCTTGCATCCAAGCACAACCTATCCCAGTAGGCCAGCTACATTCCTTTGCAGGACAAGCGAGCAGAACTCCTGAGGAGAACATTCTCTCCACAACATGCATGGATGCTGGACAGGACGGTTTTCCTAGACATAGTCCACTGGTGGAACTCACCACAAATGGACCTTTTTGCCTCCCCCCAGAACAGGCAGCTGCAGACCTGCACAAAGACTTACTTCCCCCAAGCCTGCCGAGTAAATGCCTTCATTTTCACTTGGGAGCCCCCACACACACACACACACACACACCCACACACACACACACACACACACACACACACACACACACACACACACACACACACACACACACACACACACACACTTCCCTCCGATTCAGAAAGTCCTGAAAATCAAGAAGGGCAAACCAGAAATATTGCTAGTGACTCCCTACTGGCCAAGGCAGCAGTGGTTCCCCCTTGTACACAATTTAGCCAAGGGCAATCACTTCAAGTTACCCCACAAGGTGGAACTTCTGACACAAGACAAATTAACTCTACTTCACCCCCAGTTGAAAAAGCTATCCCTGACTCTCTGGGTGATAAATTAACAACCTCATTCAGACACAAATTACTAACCCCATTCAGACACCACTATTCAGATACTACTGTTCAGAGGGCGTGCTATCAGTCCTGAGGGAGGCCAGGAAACCCACTACTAGAAAATCATACCTTGCTAAATGGGAAAGATTTACTCAGTGGTGTCTGGACATGAAAGGGACCCTTCCTAGGCTGACACCCCCCTTCCCCCCCCAATCCTTGCATATGTCAACTTATAAAGGGTGGACTTTCCTATTCATCAGTGCAAGTGCACCTCTCCGCATTATCAGCCTGCTTTACCTCTAGAGCCTCCCTTGTTAGCCAGGCTACATGTGAAACTTTTCCTTAAAGGGGTCTTGCACATCAGAGCACCTAAGAAGCCTTTCCCTACTGCATGTGATCTGAATTTCATCCTGGAAAAACTTACCCAGCTCCCCTTCGAGCTGGTTAATACAGCCACTCTACAGTTTTGTACTTAGAAAACAGTACTGTTAGTGGCTATTACCTCTGCCAGAAGGGCTTCCGAGCTACAAGCCTAATGGCATGCTTACCTTACACCATTTTTCATAGGGACAGGGTCACACTGAGGACTAACCCCTCCTTCATGCCCAAGGTAGTCACTGACATGTCTCTAAATCGATTCATTCACATCCCCAATTTTTCCCCTCTGACACTAACCAAGGAGAGAGGATGCTCAATTCCCAAGATGTCCACTGGCAACAGAGTTTACCGCGACAAGACTTAAGACATTAGGAAAACCAAACAACTTTGCATCTTTCCACCTCAGGGCATTGGGCAAGGCAGTCACCAAACAGACCATTGCATCCTGGATTAGAAAGGCAATCTGTTTCTGCTACTCACACCATGGAAACACCCCTCCAGTTGAGGTTAAGGCACACTCCACAAGAGCAGTGGCCACTTCCAAGGCCTTCCAAAAAGGCATGGACACAGCTTCCATTATGGAAGCAGCTACATGGTCCACTATCCACACTTTTACCAAATTTCCAAGGCACGTGCAGGATTTGCCAGGGCAATCTTACAAAGCTTTGTGGAATCATCTTCTGCATCCGCCACCCTTTTTTTCAGACTAAGCTGTGGTACTCTCCCACACCAAGAATACTGCAACATACGAATAGAAGGACATAGAATAGTTGTGTAAAATCTTAACATAACCATAGATGTTGTGTAAAATCTTACCATAACCATAGATGTTCGTGTTTCACTGTTGCAGTCATTACACTTAGGTTATCCTGCTGGCAGGCTACCTGCATTTGGCCGGAATTCCAAAGTCCTGGTCCGGTGTCGGTTGCTGTCATCTCTTCCCTGACGTCAGTACTCCAGGGGTATATAAGATGCAGCCGATGCCATTTTCTTCAGTCTTTCTTGCCGCGCGGTGCCCAAAGCAAAAGCAGTTCGCAAGTGCCGGTCGGCCGACTCCTGAGATTTTCAAAATTGAATTTCAGATCCGAAGTCTTCAATAAAGCTAAGTACCCCGTTGGGGAAACTTTTTCTTGCTCCAGACCGATGTCAGTAAAAGTTAACAATTGTATTTCTTGTGGGAAGCAAATACCTCATAAGGATTTTCATTCTTACTGTATTCCTTGCCTAGGCCCTGACCATGACGTTACTAGATGTCGGTTTTGTGCTAGATTCAACCAACGCACTATTAAGTGTTGGTTCGATTTTGCTTTACTTTACTTTGGCCAAAGGTTTAACTATATAATGCCGTCAGAACAACCGACGACCGGAGTTCATAAAAAACGCAAGCACAAAGAAAGACAGGCATCCGAGGTCCAAAACCGATGAAGCCTCTTCTAGGCCAGTCGCCGGTTTTCAGTGAGGCGCGTTCGCAGCCCTTGACACCCGCTACCTCAGAGCCACAGGCCGCCTCCGACTCCCACGTGGAGACAGCTAGGCCTCTGGAAACTCAAGGTATTAGGCCTACAGAAACAATTCTCTCAGATGGGTCTGGAGCCGCTGAGCAGGCATCTGCTTCTGAGGGTGTTTTCAGACCTACACAGCTTACTATCAAGACCACTTCAGCAGCCAAGTCAGTCTAAAACACCTTTAAAGACAAAGAAACAAGTACAGCATTCTCCTGGACAGTCATCCATGCCAAAGAAACAGGTGCTCAAAATTGCCGAGAACCGAATTACTTTGATCAGGGGTTCCCATCCCCCTCCTGATAAAAGGCCTAGGCAAGACACTGACTATGACTCCTCTGACCAGGTTTCTATTTCTTCTGATTCCTCTTCAGAACAGGGATATTCTCTTCCTCCCTATGAGGATTCTGATGCTGAAGAATCTATCCCTTCAGCCTCTCCTCCTGAGGACTACTCTTTTGTGGAAACCCTGCACACCATGAGGGAGCATTTCCATTGGGAGAGCCAGGATTATTCAGAATCGTAGAAAAGACTCAGAGACTTTCTTTTATTGCCTCAGCATAGGCCTTGTGCTATCCGCTCTGTACTAGTTATTGTTGATGATTTTTCTGAATCCTGTTTGACTCCTGATTCTTTACCCCGTGCACCAGTTAAGCCAGATAGGTACTACAGGGTTCCAGATTCTTAAATTTCTTTATAAAAACCCTGCTGCTGATCCTGAAACTTTCTCAGGGTCCCAAAGGGGTCGAGGCTTCCACTGCAAAAAACCCTGTTCCCTCTGATAGGAATTTAGAGCACTGTACAGATGGGGAAGAAAGTTTACACTTCTGCTACTTTAGCTGTAAGGGCTTTAAACTGCCAGATGTTCGTGTTACACTGCTTGCAGTCATTATACTTGGGTTATCCTGCCATCAGACGGTTCTCCATTCGGCCCGAGTTCCAAAGTCTTGGTCCGGCGTCGGTTGCTGTCGCCTCCTCCCTGACGTCCGTGCGACAGGGGTATACAAGATGCAGCGGACGCCATTTTCTTCAGTCTTTCTTGCCGCGCAGTGCCGGAAGCAAAAGCAGTTCACAAGTGCCGGTCGGCCGTCTCCTGAGATTTTCATTCCGAATCCAGAACCAAAGTCTTTTACAAAGCTAAGTACCCCGTTGGGGAAACTTTTTCTTGCCTCAGAACGTTGTCAGTAAAAGTTAATAACTGTATTTCTTGTGGGAAGCAAATACCTCAAGGATTTCCATTCCTATTGTATCCCATGCCTAGGCCCAGACCACGACGTCACTGGTCTGTTTTGTGCTAGGTTTAACAAGCGCACTATTAAACGTCTGTTTGATTTTGCCTGACATTATTTTGGTAGAAAATTCAATTATACCATGCCATTGGTACTTCCGACGACCGGATTACACAAAAAGCGCAGAGAACAAGGATAGGCATCCGAGGCCCAGAACTGACTAAGCCTCTTCTAGGCCAGTCGCCGGTTCTCCACGAGGTACCTTCGCAGCCTCTGACTACCGCTTCTGTAGAACCACGGGCCGCCTCTAACTCCCACGTGGAGATGGCTAGGCCTTCGGACGCATAAGTTATTCAGCCTACCGAGACTAAGCTTTCAGAGGGATCCGGAGTATCTGAGCAACCCATAGCTTCAGAGGGTTTCTTCAGACCTACTCAGTTGAGCATTAAACCCTCAGCTTAGTCTAAGCCTCCTTTAAAATCAAAGAAAGAAATACAGCATTCTCCAAGGCAGGCCTCCATGCCTAAGAAACAAATGCTCAAAATGGCCTAAGACCTAATCACTCTGATGAGGGGGTCACATCCCCCTCCTGTTAAAAGGCCTAGACAGGATGCAGACTGACTCATCCAACCAGGTGTCCATCTCTTCTGATTCATCCTCAGACCTAGGATACTCTACCCCCCTTATGAGGATTCTGATGCTGAGGAATCAATTCCATCAGCCTCACCACCTGAGGACTACTCATTTAGGGAAACCTTACATACCATGAGGGAGCATTTCCACTGGGAAGGCCAGGATTACTCTGAATCCAAGAAAAGGCTCAGAGACTTCCTTTTATTACCTCAACACAGACCCCTTGCTTTGCCAGTGTTAGATATTGTGGATGATGTGTACACTGAATCCAGCTTAAATCCTGATTCCTTACCTCCAGCCCCTGTTAGACCTGACAGATACAGAGTCCCTGACTCGTATACATTTGTGTAAAAGCCCTGTAGCTGACCCTGAAACTATTTCTCAGGGACCCAAAGGAGTTAAGGCCTCATCAGCCAAGAATCCAGTTCCCTCTTGACAGATACCAGAGCAGTAGACAGATAGGGAAAGAAAGTATATACGTATGCAACTTTAGCAATGAGAGCCTTAAATTGCCAGTTTCACATGCTAAAATATCAGCAGTTTTTACCGTCTCAGTTGAAACAAAAAATGCTTCCAGAATCAGATCCTCCTAATTTTAAAGAAATAAAAGATAAAAAGTACCGTACCAATGCCAAAGTCCTCCTAACAAAAATGGAACAACAAAGAAGGAGAAAGGCAGGACACTGCTGTATAACTCCGTTTAATAGATAAAATCCACAGGTAAGCGCTTTCGGGAATGCAGGAAAAGAAATGCAGGATTTATTGCATGCAGCTCAACAAGTGGGAAAGCATACTTTGCAATGTGGTTTTGATTCTCTAGAGGCCTCCTGCAGAGCAGCAGTTACAGGCTCAGTCATTAGAAGACATGCTTGGTTAAAAGAACATACAATGTCGTGTTACCCTGCTGCAGTCATCACACTTGGGTTATCCTGCCATCAGGCGGTCCCGCAGTTGGCCCGAATTCCAAAGTCTTGGTCCGGCGTCGGTTGCTGTTCCTTCTTCCCTGATGTCAGTGTGCCAGGGGTATATGAGGCATCAGACGCCATTTTCTTCAGTCTTTCTTGCCGTGCGGTGCCTGAAGCAGAAGCAGTTCGCAAGTGCCGGTCAGCCGACACCTGAGATTTTCGATTTGAATTTCAGTCCAAAGTCTTCAGTAAAGCTAAGTACCCCGTTGGGGAACATTTTCTTGCCTCAGTCCGATGTCCGAACAAGTTAACAGTTGCATTTCTTGTGGGAAGCAAATACCTCATAAGGACTTCCATTCCTATTGTATTCCTTGCCTAGGCCCAGACCACGACGTCACAGGTTGTCGGTTTTGTGCTAGGTTTAATAAACGAACTATCAAACGCTCTTGATTTTGCACGGCATTTCTTTGGTAGGAAATTTAATTATATCATGCCGTCAGAGCAGCCGACGACCGCCATACATAAAAAACGCAAGGATAAGGACAGGCAGCCTAGGAGCAAGCCAGACTCCGAGGCCTCAGCTGGGCCTGTCGCCGGTTCTCCAGTTTTCAGTGAGGTGCCTACGCAGCCCCTGACGACCGCAGAACTGGAACCCCAGACAGCTGTGGATTCCCAAGCGGAGCCTACTAGGCCGACGCAGCCATCTTCCGACACCGGAGCAGTAGTAGACCCCGGTGCAGTGGAAAAACCTTCGGTTACAGAAGGTGTCTTCAGACAGAATACACTCGCCATTAAATCTTATGCTAAGCTTAAAACTCCTTTAAAACCTAAGAAAACCGTACATCAGTCTACAGTTTAAGGCCCCATGCCTAAGAATCAGATGCTTAAGATGGCTGAAGATTTTATTACCCTAATCAGGGGTTCCCATCCCCCTCCTGATAAGACAGACAAGAGGAGGATTATGCATCCTCTGATCAGGTTTCACTCTCCTCAGATTCTTCTGAGGAACAGGATTACACTTTTCCACCTTATGAAGACTCTGATGATGAAGACTCTATTCCCTCAGCATCTCCCCCTGAAGACTACTCCTTTGGGGAAGCCTTACATACCATGAGGGAACATTTCCACTGGGAAGACCAGGACTACTCTGATTCTAAGAAAAGGCTCCGAGAGTTCCTTTTACTACCCCAGCACAGACCTCTTGCTATCAGTCCTGTTTTAGATATTGTGGATGAAGTTTACTTGGAGTCTAGTTTAAATCCAGACTCTCTACCTCCTGCTCCAGCCAAACCAGACAGGTACTACAGAGTACCTGACTTGCACACAAATTCCTTTATAAAATCCCTGTAGCTGATCCAGAAACAATTTCCCACGGTCCTAAGGGAGCTAAAGCTTCTATGGCTAAAAATCCTGTGTCCTCTGAAAGGGATTCCAGAGCCCTAGATAGATGGGGAAAGAAAATATACACCTCAGCAACTCTGGCTATGAGAGCATTAAATTGTCAGTTTCACATGTTGAAATATCAGCAGTACCTAATGTCTCAGTTAAAACAAAAAATGAGCACACATTCTGAACAGTCTGACTTCAAGGAAATGCAAGATCTGTTGCATGCAGCTGAGCAGGTGGGCAAACATACTTTACAATGCGGATTTGATTCGTTGGAAGCTTCTTGTAGAGCAGCTGTTACTGACTGTCATACATAGACATGCTTGGTTAAAAGAACAAACCCTTCCTGATCATGTTAAAGCAAATTTACTGGATGCACTTTTACAGAAGAATGTATTTGGTGTCAAAGCAGAAGAGGTTTTAAAGAAGATGGAGGATAAGGCAAAGTCTATGCAAATGGTCAAGGATTTTTTGCAGGTACAACCCCCTCGTTTCAGCAGAAATTGGCCAACAAAATGGTCCTTTCCAGCATCTGACAGATCACAGAGGGGCAAATACAGACGCCCAAGGGGCAGAGGTCAGTCACAAGGCCCTTACAAACCTCGCCAATGGGGTACTGCTACCCAGAAAGGAGGAGAAGACAGGCCCCAAGCTAGCAGAAGACAAACACAATGACTCAATCCTCAAACTACCAAGCAAATCTCTCCTGGCAACTCCCTTGGAAGGAAAATTTGCATTTTTTGCAGACAGCTGGCACGTCATCACAAAAGACAAATGGGTTCTAAACATTGTCTCTCAGGGATACAGATTCCACTTCCATACCTTACCCAAGGATAAAAGGAATGCCAAACCTGCCACCAAATCAATGGGCAGAGGCACAAAAACAAATTACAGCTCTCATGGACATGAGAGCCATTCAACAGGTACCTACACAGGAGCAAGGACAAAGATTTTACTCAAGACTCTTCCTAGTCCTAAGAAAGGACAAAGCATGGAGACCCATTCTGGATCTTTCAATTCTGAACACCTATCTGCAAGTACAAAAATTCAAGATGCTAACACTACAGCAGCTTCTTCCCATGTTGGGCAAGAATGCTTGGCTAGTAACTTTGAACCTCAAGGAGGCATACCTGCATGTCCCTATCAGACAAAATTGCAGAAGATACCTCTGCTTCATTGCAGGTTCATTGCATTATCAATTCTCTGCACTGCCCTTTGGCTTATCTACTCTGCCCAGGGTCTTCACAAAATGCCTGGCACCAGTAACTACATACTGCAAAGAGGAATTCAAATATACCCATACCTGGACGACTGCCTTTTTCAAGCAGAAAGCAAGGACATTCTTTTAAAGTATCTGGCATTTGTCAAACACCTAAGTTGCCTAGGGTACACAGTAAACGAAAAGAAATCAAAACTAGTGCCCTCTCAAAATGTATTCCTGGGTGTCAGCTTGAATACAACGGCCCAGATGGCTTCTCACGCCAGACAAGCACAGACAGCTGATTCAATATTTCAAAATAATGGCAACAAAGACCCAACTCCCTGCAAGAAAAATTCTGCAGGCCTTGGGATTCATGGCATCTTGCATACTACTAATACTGTTTGCAAAACTGCATATGAGGAAATTACAATGGTACCTGAAAAGTGTATTGACTCAGCACAGCCACAGCTTGGAAACAATGATGCCACTCATTCCCTGCCTTCAACAGGAGTTACTATGGTGGGCACAGGCATGCCACCTCAACAAGGGTCAGCCTTTTACCTTACCCACTGCCGGGCAAACTATGACAACAGATGCATCGGACTATTCCTGGGGAGCACACATGGCAGGACAGTGCATTCAGGGCAAATGGACTACAGATCAGAGGCATCTGCATATCAATCAAAAAGAAATGCTAGCACAGAATGCCCTAACAGTTTTCAATGACCTTTTACACCCAGGACAACTAATAATAAAGACTGACAATACCACAGTAATGTGGTACATAAACAAGCAAGGGGGCACACATTCCTACCCTCTATGCAGGCAAGCAATGACCTTGTGGAACACTGCTCTCTCTTACCAGGTTCAATTACAAGCACAATTCCTGCCAGGAAAGAAAAACACATTGGCAGACTACCTAAGCAGAAACATCATGGATCCACACGAATGGAAATTAGATCCACAAGTATTTGCAATGATAGCTCAAAAATGGGGACGCCCAGACATAGATCTGTTTGCAAGCCCCCACAACCACCAACTACAAAAATTTTGCACAAGGACCTTCCATCCACTAGCTTGTAAAGTGGACGCCCTCTCATTCAGTTGGAAAACCTTAACAGTGTATGCCTTCCCTCCACTGTCTCTACTAGCAAAGGTACTGCTGATAGTCAGATTAGAGAGGCCACAAATGATACTTGTTGCACCAGACTGGCCACGCCAGCATTGGTATCCAATTTTAAGGAACATGGCCCACGGCCCACCATGGATTTTGCCACATTCCTCACCTGCTCACCCAGCGAGACTATCAGATTCTACACAGCCAGCTCAAGACTTTTAACCTGGCTGCATGGCAAATTACCTAAACAACCAGCCAACACTTATCTAAAGCTGTTATGGATGTCATTCTGGAGGCCAGGAGGCCCAGCACCAGGAAAACCTATTCAGACAAATGGAAAAGATTTTGCACCTGGAACCAGGCTAAAGGCCAAAATCCCCTTGACCCAAACATTCCTCAGATTCTACAATATTTAACAGATGTTGCACAAAGGACTTTCTTTTTCATCTTTTAAGATCCACGCTTCAGCAATTTCAGCTCACTACAACACGGATCCTCCTCTATTCTCACATCCACTCCTAAGACAGTACCTTAGAGGGGCTAAGAACATAAGACCGCCAAGGAGAGCACCAACACCTACTTGGGATCTCAACTTTGTTCTGGAAAAGCTTACACTGCCGCCCTTTGAACCAACTTTTTCAGCTGATATAAAATTCCTTTCATGGAAAACTGCCCTACTACTAGCAATAACCTCAGCTAGAAGAGTCTCAGAGATACAGGCACTAATGGCAGTGGAACCTTTCCTCATTTTTCATCAAGACAGAGTTTCTCTACGAACTAACTCTTCCTTTATGCCAAAGGTGGTATCCAGTGTGGCCCTAAACCAAACCATTCATTTGCCCACCTTTTTCCCCAAATCCCCAGAACAAAGGAGAAAGACTCCTGCACTCTTTGGACATTCGCAGGCAATTACGTTACTAGTTGCATAAAACTAAGGCTTTCAGAAAAACTGACCAGCTCTTTGTAGCCTATGCTACAGGATCACAAGGAAAAGCCATCTCAAAACAGACCATTTCTAAATGAATAGGGCATTGCATACGTTTTTGCTACACATTATGGGAAACCGGTACCTGCTAACATTAGGTCCCACTCCACCAGGGCTACAGCTATTTCAGCAGCCTTTCTCAGGGGAGTGCCAACCAAGGATATTCTGGTGGCTGCAACTTGGAGTTCAGTGCACACCTTCACCAAACACTACCACTTACCTCTGTACTCTAAGACTAGAGCTGGTTTTGCCACTGCAGTTTTGCAGGGCCTTCTAGCTTCCTCTAACCCTATTTGACTCCACCTCCCATCCTTAGCTTTGGGATTCTACCCAAGTGTGATGACTGTAGCAGGGTAACACGATGAACATAGTACAGTTTTGTACCTACCATAAATGTAGATGTTCGAGTGTTCACCCTGCTGCAGTCCAGGTTACCCTCCCTCCATCCCCTCTGAACTAGATGAACTTATCTCTACCACTCTATCCTATACTACCTCTGTGGTGTATTTGCTTGTCCCTAAGGGTATTGTTTTATTTTTAACTAACTATGTGTGTGTGTGTGTGTATATATATATATATATATATATATATATATATATATATATATATATATATATATATATATATATATTTTTTTTTTTCTTTTTATATATTTTGCCTACCTACTGGGGGCGCCACACATCTGGGGCAAGAAAAACTTAAGAAAATGGTGTCGGATGCCTCTTGTATTCCCCTGGCGCACTGACGTCAGGGAAGAAGCAACAGCAACCTACGCCAGACCAAGACTTTGGAATTCGGGCCGACTGCGGGACCTCCTGACAGCAGAATAACCCAAGTGTGATGACTGCAGCATGGTGAACACTCTAACATCTACATTTATGGTATGTACAAAACTGTACTTTACCACATCATGTTAAAGCAAAATTATTGGATGCACCTTTGCAGCAGGATGTGTTATTTGGAGTTAAGGCAGAAGAGGTATTAAAGAAAATGGAGGATAAGACAAAATCTATGCAAACGGTGAAGGATTTCTTACAGGTTCAGCCTCCTAGATTTAGCAGAAACTGGCCAACTAAGAATTGGTCCTTTCCAATTAGACAGACCTCAAAGGGGAAGATACAGACGTCCAAGAGGTAGAGGTCAAGCACAAGGTCCTTACAGGCCTCTACAGTGGGTTGCATCAGGCCAGAAGGAAGGCGAAGACAGGCCCCAATCATATAAAAAGCAGCTCCAATGACTTCCCACTACAGCTGCCAAACAAATCCCTCTTGGCAGACCCCTTGGGAGGAAAACTGGCACTCTTCTACCACAATTGGCAAATGATCACCAGAGAGAAATGGGTTCTCAACATTGTATTTCAAGATTTCAGGTTCCACTTTCACACACTGCCAAGGTTAAAAGGAATGCCAAATCTGCCACCAAATCAATGGGCAGAGGCTCAAAAACAAATTACAGCACTTATGGATATGAGAGCTGTTCAACAGGTACCATCACAGGAGCAAGGACAAGGATTTTACTCGAGACTCTTTCTGGTACCCAGAAAGGACAGCCTGGAGGCCCATTCTGGATCTTTCATCTCTAAACACTTATCTGGATGTTCCGAAATTCAAAATGTTGACACTACAGCAGCTTCTTCCCATGCTGGGCAAGAAAGCTTGGCTCTCTACTTTGGACCTCAAGGAGGCATACCTGCATGTCTCTATCAGACAAAACTGCAGAAGATACCTCCGATAGCTGGTTCAATGCACTACCAATTGTCTGCACTGCCCTTTGGCTTATCTACTGCGCCCAGGGTCTTCACAAAGTGCCTGGCACCAGTAATTGCATTTTGCAGACAGAAAGGAATTCAAATTTATCGGTACCTGGACGACTGCCTGATTCATGCAGAGAGCAAGGACATTCTTCTAAAGCATCTGGCGTTTGTAAAAAAGTTAAGTTGCCTGGGGTACACAGTAAACTAAATGAAATCAAAACTAGTGCCCTCACAAGAGATTATTTTCCTGGGTGCCAGCTTGAACAACGGCCCAGATGGCTTATCTCACGCCAGACAAGCAAGGACAACTGACTCAATACTTTCAATTGATGGCAACAAAGACCCAGCTCCCTGCAAGAAAAATTCTGCAGGCCTTGGGCTACATGGCATCCTGCATACTACTAATTCCATATGCCAGACTGCATATGAGGAAACTACAATGGTAAATAACGAATGTATGGTCTCAACACTGTCAAAGTTTGGAAACCGTTATACCACTAATCCCTTGCCTTAAACAGGAGTTTCAGTGGTGGGCTCAAGCTTGTCACCTCAAGAAGGGACAGCCTTTTACACAACCCACAGCCAGGCAAACAGCGACTACAGATGCATCGGATTACGCCTGGGGAGCACACATGGCAGGCAAATGTATTCAGGGCACGTGGCCCGCAGAACAAAGGCATCTTCACATCAATCAAGAGAGATGCTAGCTGTACAAAATGCCCTTATAGCTTTCAAAGGACTTGTTGCATCCAGGACAACTACTGCTAAAGACAGACACCACAGTTATGTGGTACATAAACAAGCAAGGGGGCACTCACTCCTACCCCCTATGCAGACAAGCTATGACCTTGTGGAACACCGCTATAAACCTTCAAGTACATCTGAAGCACAATTCCTGCCAGGAGAGAGAAACACACTGTCAGACGACTTAAGCAGAAACATCATGGATCCACACGAATGGGAATTGAATCCACAAATATTCAGAATGATAACACAGAAATGGTGGAGCCCGGACATAGATCTGTTTGCATCCCCAATAAACTGCCAGCTACAAAAATTCTGCACAAGGAGTTACCATCCACAAGCATGGAAAGTGGATGCCCTCTCATTCAGCTGGGAGAACCTACAGGTATTCGCTTTCCCACTACTACCTCTCCTGCCAAAGGTACTCATAAAAGCCAGGCAAGAAGAGGCAAAGATGATCCTGATTGCACCAGACTGGCCACTCCAGCACTGGTACCCAATCTTAAGGAGCTTAGCACAAGAACCACCCTGGATTTTGCCTCAAATCCCACATCTGCTGACTCAGCACAACAATCAAATACTACACAACCAGCTAAAGACCTTAAACCTAGCTGCATGGAATATTCCTTAGTCAAGCAAGCAGTGCCTCTCTCCAAGGCTGTTATGGATGTCATTCTGGAGGCCAGAAGGCCTAATACCAGGAAAGCCTATTCAGATAAATGGAAGAAATTCTGTGCCTGGAACCAAGCTCACAGCCTTGACCCTCTTGTCCCAAACATTCCTCAGATGCTACAATACTTAACTGAGATGCTGGACAAAGGCCTCTCCTTCTCATCCATCAAGATCCACGCCTCTGCCATCTCTGCTCATTACAACACGGATCCACCAATTTTCTCTAATCCTCTATTAAAACAGTACCTCAGAGGGGCTAAAAACATAAGACCGCCCTGTAGAGCACCTACTCCAACTTGGGACCTGAACTTTGTTTTGGAAAAGCTAACTTTACCTCCTTTTGAGCCAGCTAACACAGCAGAATTAAAATGCATCTCTAGGAAAACTGCTCTGCTCCTGGCAATAACATCAGCACGAAGAGTTTCAGAATTACAGGCACTAATGGCAGTGGAACCTTTCCTCATTTTCCACCAGGACACTGTCTTTAAGAACTAACTCTACGTTTATGCCAAAGGGTGGTATCCAGTGTGGCTCTAAACCAAACTATTCACCTGACAACTGTTTATCCTAAACCACAGAATAAAGGGAAGAGACTACTGCACTCTTTGGACATTCACAGGCAGTTGCGCTTCTACTTGGACAAAACCAAAGCTTTCAGAAAATTTGAGCAATTATTGGTAGCATATGCTGCAGGAGCACAGGGAAAAGCCATTTCAAAACAGACTATCTCAAAATGGATAGGACATTGTATGGGTTTCTGCTACACCTACCATGGAAAACCTGTACCTAGCAGCATTAGATCTCACTCCACCAGGGCAACAGCCACTTCAACTGCCTACCTCAGGGGAGTACCTACCAAGGATATTTTGGAAGCAGCAACTTGGAGTACTGTGTACATACCTTCACCAAGCATTACCATCTGTCTCTATACTCTAAATCCAGAGCTGGCTTCGCCACTGCAGTGCTGCAGGGCCTTATAGCCACTCCTAATGCCTTATAGAACCAGCCACCCTACCTCAGCTTTGGGATTCTACCAAAGTGTAATGACTGCAGCAGTGTAACACGATGAAAATAGTACAGTTTTGTACCTCCCATAAATGTAGATGTTAGAGTGTATACACTGCTGCAGTCCAGGTTACCCTCCCTCCTTCCCCTCTTACTGGCTGGTACTTACCCATGTCTTCTTCCCTTACTACCTATGGGGAGTATTTGCTGGTAGCTGTAAGTTGTTTTTTGCTTTTCTTATGCATGTTTTATTAGCAATTGGAATTGCTTACCTATTTAGAGCACCTGACATCTGGGGCAAGAAAAACTGAAGAAAATGGTGTCGGCTGCATCTTGTATACCCCATGTCGCACTGACGTCGGGGAGGAGGCGACAGCAACAGACGCCGGACCAAGACTTTTGAACTCAGGCCGACTGGGGAACCGCCTGATGGCAGGATAACCCAAGTGTAATTACTGCAGCAGTGTATAAACTCTAACATCTACATTTATGGTAGGTACAAAACTGTACTTTTCACATGCTTAAATATCAACAATACCGAATGTCTTTGCTAAAACAGAAAATGCTTACAAGCCCTGAATGTCCTGAGAACAAGGAAATGCAGGATTTATTGCATGCAGCTGAACAAGTGGGAAAACATACTTTGCAATGTGGTTTTGATTCATTAGAGGCATCTTGCAGAGCTGCAATTACAGGTTCTGTCATTCGAAGGCATGCTTGGTTAAAAGAACAGAGTTTACCTGATAATGTTAAAGCAAAATTATTGGATGCTCCATTACAGCATGATACTTTGGTGTTAAGGTAGAAGAGGTGTTAAAGAAAATGGATGGAGGATAAAGCAAAATCAATGCAGACAGTAAAGGATTTCTTAGTTTCAGCCACCTAAATTTAGCAGGAACTGGCCTTCTAAAAATTGGTCCTTTCCAGTGTCAGGCCACAAAGAGGCAGATACAGATGCCCAAGAGGCAGATCTCAGCCCCAAGGCTCATACAGACCTAAACAGTGGGGTGCTTCAGCCCCAAAGGCGGAGAAGACAAATCACAATCTTATAGGAAACAGTCCCAATGACTTTCCTCTACAAATACCAAGCAACTTACCTTTTGGCAGCATAGAGGGAAAACTAGCACTTTTCTCACAAAACTGGCACATGATCACCCAGGACAAGTGGGTTCTGAATATTGTTTCTCAGGGTTACAGGTTCCACTTTCACACCCTACCAAGTTCAAAAGGTATGCCAGACCTGTCACAATCAATGGGCAGAGGCACAAAAACAAATTTCTGCTCTCAGGGACATGATGGCTATTCAAAAAGTACCACAGCAAGATCAGGGGCAAGGATTTTACTCGAGACTTTTCATGGTACCCAGAAAGGACAAAGCCTGGAGACCAATACTGGACCTGTCTATTCTAAATACTTTCCTGGATGTTCTAAAATTCAAAATGTTGACACTGCACCAACTTCTACCCATGCTGGGCAAGAAGGCTTGGCTACTTACTTTGGACCTCAGAGGCATACCTGCATGTCCCAATCAGACAATCTTGCAGAAGATACATCAGATTCATAGCTGGCTCAATGCATTGCCAATTCTCTGCACTGCCCTTTGGCTTATCTACTGCGCCCAGGGTCTTCACAAAATGCCTGGCACTAGTAATTGCATTTTGCAGGCAAAAAGGAATTCAAATATATCCCTACTTGGATTACTGCCTTATTCAAGCAGAGAGCAAGGACATTCTACTAAAGCATCTGGCGTTTGTAAAAAGGTTACTAATTTGCCTAGGGTACACAGTAAACGAAAAGAAATAAACTAGTGCCCTCTCAAGAGATTATATTCCCGGGTGCAAGCTTAATTACAACTGCCCAGATGGCTTATCTCACACCAGACAAGCAAAGGCAACTGACTCATTACTTTCAAATGATGGCAAGAAAGACCCAGCTACCTGCAAGAAAAATTCTGCAGGCCCTGGGCTTCATGCTAATTCCATATGCAAGACTGCATATGAGGAAGCTACAATGGTATCTAAAAAGTGTTTGGACTCAACATTGCCACAGCCTGGAAACAATTACAACCCTTATTCCCTGCCTGCAACAGGAGTTTTGATGGTGGGCACTGGCCTGTCACCACAACAATGGGCAGCCTTTCACTTTACCCACAGCCAGGCAGACACTAACAGATGCATCGGATTATGCCTGGGGGGCACACATGGCAGGGAAATGTATTCAGGGCACGTGGCCCGCAGACCAAATGCATCTTCATATCAATCAAAAAGAGATGCTAGCTGTACAGAATGCCCCGACAGCCTTTAAGGATCTACTACATCCAGGACAAGTATTGCTAAAGACAGACAATACTACAGATGTTAAGTTGTCAATCTCGCCTTCATTCTTGCTGGATGGGTTCCGACTCGGCACTTGCTTAGCTTGAGAACTCCTTTTACCAGCTCGAGGCAACCCTATATCCCATGATGCAAGGCGGGACTACCCCAGATCTCGTTTGCCGCTTTGCGAAGAGGTCTCCTTTTTTGCCAGCTGAGGTAAGTTTGAGTTTTTCAAACAGCTTAAGTCAGGGTTTATCTTCCCCTTTTCCTATTTTTTTTAGTGTGTAGTGTCCATACAATCACCCTAATCCCCTTATAGTTAAAAATTTTTACTTTTTATAAAAAGTTTAAAAATTTTCAGTTAGGCCTAGGCCTCCCTTATTAATCCCTATCTATGTGTCTGTGTTTGGGGGATTAATTGTGTGACTGTTTTGGGGTGTGTGTGAGTATTTTTGTTACTCTTTTCTTAGACTGTCTAAGGAGGTAAAGGTCTCTGGCTTCAAGAAGTGTGACTCGTGCTGTCAGAAAATGTCTGACAGACTGTCACACTTCTTGTGTTTACTGCCTGGGGCCTTTACACCTGCAGGACTCCTGTGCTTTGTGTCACTCTTTTAGCCAGCGAGTCCTGCAGGAAAGGAGGAATAAATTAATCCTCCATGGCTTGCTAAAGCCGGAAGGTTCACCCACTAAACCTGGGTCCAGTAAGCCTTCCAAGCCATCTAAGGGTCAGGCTACAGCTTCCAAGCCTTTCCCGGTGGCTCTGACTCCTTCGGAGTCGAGATCGGCTCCGGCCGGAGCCGATCTTTCTTCTCAGGTAGGGTCGGTTCCGACACCCAATCTGCTGTTGCCTTGTCGGCTCCGGCGGGAGCCGACATATCCAGTATCTGAGCCGAGAAGCCTTCGGCTCCATCTGGAACCCATAGGACGTCGGCTCCGATGACTTCATCCAAGAAGAGATCTCTGTCCCCTTCTTTGGAATCTATCCACTCTGCTCCGGGGTCTCCTCTTTTGTCGGAGCGGAGTCATCGGAGCTGATCTTCGAGATCTTCCAGGCTGTCTGACCACGATTTAGAGAGGGTGGTAAGCAGGCTGTTAAAGTCGCAGGCACTGGCCCAAATGCTCCATAGCCCGTCTCAGCAGACTTCGGCTATTGCTTCACCCCTTGAACTTCCTCCTCCGACTCCCCACCAGAGTTCGGGCCGAGCTTCGGGACAGCGACTGTGTCGGCGCCGGAACCGATACATCCTTTTTCGGCTCCGTCGTCTTCGGCTCCGATCACCTCCTTTTTCGGCTCCGTCGTCTTCGGCTCCGATCTCCTCCTTGAGACCTTCCTTGGAGGGATCCGGTCGTCGGGTTTCCCTTGTCGGCTTCGAGGGGCTAGTGGCATCGGACCCTTGTCCGACCCGCTCTCCTCTCGGGCTTGCTTTGGTAAGCTCGGCACCGACATCGGCCTCGGAGCCTTCCCTCTCAGTGGAGCCGGAATTCCTATTTCCTCGAACGGAATATTCCGTCTCCCAGGGAGGGAGCCTTTGAGGTGATGAGGAGTGTCCTGGCACCTGAGCCAGGTCAACGGTCCATCCCTCTAGCTCCTCCCTCTTGGTGCCTGTAGACGCCTCTTGCCAGCCTCTTGCTCTCAGACCCAGGGATCCATCGCCCCAGGTTTCCCCATTGGGAATATCTTCCTCTTCCGAGGTTTCTCCTGATCCTGCAGGGGAACCCTCGAAGAGGACGTAAGAGGAAAGCACAGACTCCCCTGAGTCTACTACATCTGATACCGACTTAGATGAGTCGGAGGGTTCCCCGATCCCCTCTGAGGATGTCTCCTTTTCAGACATCCTTGAGCTCCTCAAACAGAGGGGAATTGGCCTCCATTGACCCCTCCGAGGATGAGTCGGTATACCTGGAGGCTTTGGATCCCGACCCTCCACCTCCTGGGTGTCTCCGCCTTTGACCCACTTATGCAGGTAGTGGCTCGAAGGCGTGGGCAGCTCCAGATTCTGTGGAACCTGTCCCCAGGAGACCATCCAAATTTATTACGGCCCCACCGACAAGCAGTTTCTTTCCAAGGCGTCTCTGTGGATGCTATGGTGGTGGCGGCCACTAAGAAGGAACTTATGGATCCTTCAGTACCTGTCCATCCTCCTAACAAAGATTCTAGGACCATGGACAGGTATGGAAAGCGGATGTTTTCTTCAGCGACCTTTGCTATGCGTTCGCTGAACTACCTTTGTCACTTCACTAGGCTTCAAAGAGATATTCTCAAGGAACTAGGTGAAGTGGCCCAGGATCCTTCTGCTGCTGGGGCTCAAGAAAAGATTGCCTCACAGCTAGCAATCCTGAATTCCTTAACCAACTCCTCCATGCGGCTCATATCCTATGCATCCGATGGAGCGAGCAGGGCCGCAGGCACAGGAGTGGCTCTTAGACGTCAAGCCTGGATGCGGCTTTGTAATTTTGTGGACCCCTTTAAGGCATCCTTCACCAATACCCCCTTTGACGGTTCGGCTTTGTTCGGACCTCAGGTGAAGGAAACCTTGACCAGGTGTGAGCAGGACGGTAAAACTCTTTCTGCCGTTGGAGTCCATTTTTCCACCCCTTCTAGACCCTATTCCAAGGGTCAGAAGGGAGGGAAGATGTGGTTCCGCAAAGCCCAAGGAGCTACACCGGACACGTGCTAAGTTTACCCCCAGAGGCAGAGGGGGTAACAATAATAGACGCCGCCCTAGAGGCAGGGGGGGTTCTCAGAACCAGGGCAACAGGGAGTCTCTTCCTGAGAAGCCCTTTCAGCACCCCTGAGGTGTTGCCCGACTGTCCACCCTTGGAGGCAGTCGGGGGAAGGATTTCGCTGTACCCAGTAGCCTGGCATTCCCTTTCACAAGATGTGGGTACAGTCGATCATGTCCGAGGGTTACAAAATCCCCTTCGAAAGGTATCCCTTACCTCAACAATCCCTTTCAGACATCTCACCCGGTCAAAGGGATTTGGCAGAACAGGAGGTTTCAAAGCTCCTAGAAAAAAGAGCCGTCCAGACTGTTCCGGCAGACCAAGTAGGATCCGGCGTCTACTCGAGATTCTTTTTGGTCCCCAAAAGGACGGGAGATTGGAGACCAATATTAGACCTGAGCAGTCTAAACAGATTTGTCAAGAAGGCAAGATTCCGGATGGTCACGCTTCAGTCCATTCTGCCCTTTCTGGGCAAGGACAACTGGATGTGCTCTATAGACCTTCAGGACGCGTACTATCACATAAAGATTCACAGGCTCCAGAAGGTTTCTCCGCCGCTAGGGACCAGTCATTACCAATTCAGAGCCCTGCCCTTTGGCCTCACTTCAGCCCCAGAGTGTTTACCAAATGCATGGCAGTGGTCACAGCTCATCTGAGACGTCAAGGATTCCAGGTGTTTCCTTATTTAGACGACTGGCTCCTCTCCGCCACCACCAGGTGTCAGCTTCTTCAGACCAGAGACTACACTCTGCAGCTATGCAGGAGTTTGGGAATTTCAGTGAATTTCAAAAAATCTTCTCTGCGGCCTTGCCAATCTATCACCTTTATAGGCGCAGAATTAAACACAGTCAAAATGTTAGCCAGACTAAAAGATCAAAGAATTCTGGACATCCAAAAATACGTTCGGATTTTATTGCAGAGCAGCAGTCAAAGCCAGATTGATACTAAAGGTTCTAGGTCTTATGGCTGCGGCCATTGTTCTTCTACCACTGGCTCGCTTCCACATGCGTCTTCTGCAGTGGATGTTATTCACTCAGTGGTCATTCCACAGTCTTCCGATGAGGCAAGAAATCTTAGTCACACAATCGTGCAGGACTCATCTGAACTGGTGGATATCTTCCCCTCTTCTTCATCAGGGCCGACCTTTTGTTCCCCCTCCTCCGGTTGCCACAGTTACTACGGATGCCTCTCTGATCGGGTGGGGGGGGCATTATCAGGGCAGGATGGTCCACGGGACGTGGCAACCCATAGAATACCATCTGCACATAAATGTCCTGGAGATGAGAGCGGTGCTTTTAACGGTGCAAGCCCTCAACGACTTTCTTCCCGCGTGGACTATTGCAGTACAAACGGACAACATGTCCGTGGTCTGGTACATCAACAAGCAGGGCGGGACCAGGTCCTATCCGTTGTCGAGAAGCTCTCAGACTTTGGCAATGGGCAATCTCCTCTCATCGGTTTCTGATAGCAACGCAAATCCCCGGCAGGTCCATATTGATCCCTTTACTGCTCCTGTGCATTCTGTTTTAGATTTTCTGGCTGAAGTTTTTCAGTCAGGATCTTCTTCATCTACAGTAAAAGTTCAACTGGCTGCTATTTCCAAGTATCATGTTGGTTTGCAAGATCATAACATTATGTCACATAGACTATGCAAGGCCTTTCTGAGAGGAGTGTTTCTCCTAAAGCCGCCAATAAAACATCCTCCTCCACAATGGGATCTAAATTTAATGTTAGCATCCTTAATGTTACCACCCTTCGAACTGTCTGCTTCATGTTCATTGAAATTATTGACCTGGAAAACTATATTTTTACTGGCTGTCACTTCAGCAAGAAGGGTTTCCGAGATTCAAGCTCTCTGCATCCGTTCCCCTTACTTGGTTTTTCACAAGGACAGGGTATCCTTAAGAACGAACCCGTCTTTTCTCCCCAAAGTTGTTTCTCAAACTAATATTAATCAATCCATCGATCTACCAGTCTTTTTCCCAAATTATTCTGACAGAGCTGAACAAAAGCTGCATTTTTTGGATGTCCATCGTCAGCTCAGGTACTATTTGCATAGAACGAAACAATTCAGGAAATCGGACCAATTATTTGTCTCCTATGCAGAAAACAGGAAAGGTCTCCCAGTGTCTAAAGTGACCTTATCCAGATGGTTGTCTTCCACCATTTCTTATGTGTATTCACTCAGAGGCAAGCAACTACCTTCTAAACCGAAAGCACACTCAACCAGGAGTCTATCCACTTCTGCAGCCTTTCAGGATATACTACCCATTGATACCATTTGTGCAGCAGCTACTTGGGCCACTCCTCATACCTTTGTCTCTCATTACAAGTTAGATTTGGCCTCCAGAGACAGGGCCAGTTTTGGTTCCACAGTTCTCAAGAGTCTGTTCCATTGAGCCACCCGGGATACAGGTGCTAGGACGCTGTCCCATCCAGCAAGAATGAAGGCGATTGACAACTTAACATTTAGAAGTTATGTACCTACCATAACGTTCCATGTTAGTTGTCTTCTCGCTTCTTTCAAGGGCCCTCCCTCCTTCCCCCTGGCCTGGACAGATCTTGAAGAGTTCCTCTTCTCAGGTTGTTTCCTCCTGAGCCTTCATTAGAGGATTCCTTTATTATGAACTTGGTTTTCCTAAGATATGTTAGGTTAGTCCTTAGCAGGGTAGGTTAGCTACCAAACGAGATCTGAGGTAGTCCCGCCTTGCATCATGGGATATAGGGTTGCCTCGAGCTGGTAAAAGGAGTTCTCAAGCTAAGCAAGTGCCGAGTCGGAGCCGAGGATCGGCTCCGAACCCATCCAGCAAGAAAGAAGGCGAGAGAAGACAACTAACATGGAACATTATGGTAGGTACATAACTTCTAATTAATGTGGTACATAAACAAGCAAGGGGGCACACATTCCTACCCCCTCTGCAGGCAAGACATGACTTTGTGGAACACAGCACTGACCTATCGCGTACATCTGCTGGCACAATTCTTGCCAGGAAAGAAAAATACACTGGCAGACGAACTAAGCAGAAACCTTATGGACCCTCACGAGTGGAAACTAGATCCACAGGTCTTCAGCATAACAAGGAAATGGGGATGCCTAGACATCTCTCTGCCTCCCCTCACAACTGCCAACTACAGAGATTCTGCACAAGGACTTATCACTCTTAAGCATGGAAAGTGGATGCTATCATTCAGCTGGAAAATCCCAACAGTTTATGCCTTTCCACCACTGCCTCTCCTCCCCCAAAGTACTCCTAAAAGTCAGACAAGAAGCCAAAATGATTCTGATTGCCCCAGACTGGAAAGGAGAGCATCGATACCTATATGGGGCCTCAACTTTGTCTTGGAAAAGCTCACACCGCCTCCTTTTGAGCCATCCAATACAGCTGATATAACATTCTTATGGAAAACTGCTCTGCTCCTAGCAATAACTTCAGCAAGAAGAGTCTCAGAGTTACAGGCATTAATGGCAGTGGAACCTTTTATCATTTTTCATCCAGACAGGGTTTCTCTAAGGAGAAACCCAACATTTATGCCAAAGGTAGTTTCCAGTGTGGCTCTTAACCTAACTATTCATTTGCCAACATTTTATCCAAATCCCCAGAATAAAGGGGAGAGACTTCTGCTTTCTTTGGACATGCACAGGCAACTGCGTTTCTACTTGGACAAAACAAAAGCTTTCAGAAAAACTGAGCAACTGTTTGTAGCATATGCTACAGGATCACAAGGAAAAGCTATTTCAAAGCAGACTATTTCAAAATGGATAGGACACTGCATTTGTTTCTGCTCTGCACAGCATGGCAAGTCGGTGCCTAAGAATATTTGGCCACATTCTACCAGGGCAGCAGCCACTTCAGCAGCCTTTCTCAGAGGTGTACCAACCAAGGAAATTTTGGAGGCTGCAACTTGGAGTTCGGTGCACACTTTTACCAAGCATTATCACTTACCTCTTTATTCTAAAGCAAGAGCAGGCTTTGCCACTGCAGTTCTGCAGAGCCTCTTAGCCACTTCAAATCCTATTTAGACCCAGCCGCCCTACCTCAGCTTTGGGATTCAACCCAAGTGTAATGACCAACAGTGAAACACTGTGAACATAGTACAGTTGTGTACCTACCATAAATGTAGATGTTCGAGTGTATTCACTGTTGCAGTCCAGGTTACCCTCCCACCATCCCCCTTTCTTTGCGGGATTTATCAATACTTCTCTATCCTATGCAACCTATGTGGTGTATTCGCTTGTAGATGAAGGTATTGTTTTATTTTAGTGTATGTTTTTATAAGCAATTTGTGTTGCTTACCTTCTTCGGGGCACCTGACATCTGGGGCAAGAAAAACTGAAGAAAATGGCGTCGGCTGCATCTTGTATACCCCTGGCACACTGTCAAGGAAGAGGCGACAGCAACAGATGCCGCAGCAGGACTTTGGAATTCAGGCCGACTGCGGGTAGCCTGCCAGCAGGGTAACCCAAGTGTAATGACTGCATCAGTGAATACACTCTAACGTCTACATTTATGGTAGGTACACAACTGTACTATGTCCTCCTTTTCCATGTGGCAGTATTCCTTCCCACCCACCATTCCCCCTCAGACTCTACCAGTCTAACTGCTCCCTGATGCCGCTCCATTACAGAAGAGACCCATGGCCTTTTACATGTCAGCTTGTCCTGTTTGGCCATCTACTTTACCTGCTTTAGCTTAGTTCTGAGGATTGTGTGCAGACGTCATAGTTAAGGTCCCTGGTTTATGGCCCTACGTGTGACATCCCATGCAGCTGCAACAGCCAAGCTGAAGCTTTTGTATAGGAGCAGACGTCCAAGTTGCCTGAAGGCAGGAAGTCACACACCAAGAAAACTGCAACATGGAAGCGAAGGACATCTATGGTTATGGTAAGATTTTACACAACTATTCTTTCTCAGCACTTCCCTTTGGCTTATCTGCCGCAAGCAGGGTATTCACAAAATGCCTATCTCCAGCCATTGCATATTGCTGGCAGAGAAAAATTCAAATTTACCGCATACTTGGACGATTGCTTGATTTCAGGCAGACAGTCAGGAATTGCTTCTTCAGCACCTGACATTTGTAAACCGACTTCTAACTTCACTGGGGTTTACCATCAACCAAAAGAAATCACATCTGGTACCTAGCCAAAAGATTGTATTCCTGGGAGCAAGCTTGAACACAACTTCTCGGATGGGATTCATCACTCCAGAAAAACATTTGACAAACTACTTCAATCTACTGGCCACCCAAACCCAGCTGTCTGCAAGAAAAATACTGCAAGCCCTAGGGTTCATGGCCTCTTGCATTCTACTAATTCCTTATGCAAGACTGCATATGAAGAAACTTCAGTGGTACTTAAGTCTCTGGTGTCAACATTCTCAGGACGTGGAAACAATGATTCCTATCATTCCTTGCCTAAGGACAGAGTTCCTTTGGTGGGCAAAGGCCTGCTTCCACAAGGGAATCCCTTTTACTCAACCCCCTGCTGCACAAACCATAACAGATGCATCAGACTATGCCTGGGGGGCTCACATGGCATGAAAATGTATTCAAGACAAATGGAGCCCAAAACAAATGCACCTGAATATTAATCAAAAAGGAATGTTAGCTGTACAGAATGCACTAACAGCCTTCAAATACCTTATTCCGGGGCAACAATTGATAGACAACACCACAGTTATGTGGTACATAAACAAGCAGGGGGGGAACCCATTCCTACTCACTCTGCTGGTTAGCCATTGCTTTGTGAAACACAGCCTTGAGCAGTCAAGTGCACCTGTAAGTTGAATTCCTGGTAGCCAAACTAATATCAATGGCAGACCTAAGCAGAAATCTAATGCACCTACACTAGTGGAAGCTGGAACCCAAATTATTTAAGCCTCTCATCCACTGGTGGGGGGGCACCAGAGGTAGTCCTTTGCTTCCCTGCAGAACTAATTGAGCAACTTTTGCACCAGAACTCCCCACAGCCATGCATGGAAAGTGGATGCTGTGTCCTTTACATGGGAAAAACTCTCAATCTATGCCTTCCCCCTCTGCCCCTCCTCTCAAAGGTTCTACTAAAGATTAGGCAGGACAAGCCAAGGGGATAGTCCTGATTGCACCAGACTGGCCATGCCAGCACTGGTATCCACTTTTGCGCAGTCTTGACAGTAGTACCATCTTTCTCAGCAGGAGGGCCTGATTTTGCGTCCTCGGCTGCAAACGCTGAACTTAGCAGCCTGGCTCATTCCCTGAACACATCACCCGCAACCCTCAGTAAACAGGTGCTGGATGTCATCCGTGGGGTAAGGGAGGACTAGTACTAGGAAATCCTGTTCAGAAAAGTGGAAAAGTTAGTGTTCTTGGAGCCAGTTTCAGGGAATTAACACAACCGTGCCCAACTTGCCTCAAATACTAAATTACCCAACAGAACTGCTCCACAAAGGCCTATCCTTCTCTTCAATTAAGAATCATGCTTCTGCCTTCTCAGCTCATTTACAATACTGAGCCACCCCTCTTCTCTCACCCTCTGGTCAGACAGTTCCTGAGAGGAGCCAAAAATTTAAGACCCCCCCCCCCCCATTAGAGCTCCTACTCTAGAGCCTGGGACCCTAACTTTGTACTGGAGAAGCTCACACTTCCTCCCTTTGAACCTGCAGCTACAGCAGAGTTAAAATTCCTCTCTTGGAAAACAGCCTTACTTCTAGCCATCATTTCAGCAAGAAGAGGGGTCTGAATTGCAGGCCCTTATGGCCGTGGAACCCTTCATCATCTTCCATGTGAACAGGGTTTCCCTCAGGACTAGCCAATCATTTATGCCCAAAGGTGGTATCTAGTGTGGCTTTAAACCATTCCATTCAGTTGCCAACCTTTTTCCCTAATCCTCATAATAAAGGGGAAAGGATCCTGCACTCTCTGAACATGCACAGGCAGCTTAGGTTCTACTTGGACAGGACTTAACTTTTCAGAAAATCTAATCAGCTGCTAGTCAGCTTTGCTACAAGGGCAGAGGGTAAGGCCATTTCAAACAAACCATTTCTAAATGGATAGCACACTGCATCCATTTCAGCTTCAAACACAATGGAAAGCCTACCCCACAGGGGATCAGAGCTCATTCCACTAGGGCTACCTTAATCTCTACAGCATTTCTCAGGGGAGTTCCTACCAGGAATATCCTGGAAGCTGCAGCTTGGAGTTCTGTACACAACTTCACCAAGCATTGCCACTTGCCTATCTTTTCTAAATCCAGAGCTGGATTTGCCACAGCAGTCTTACATGACCTGCTAGCCAGCCTTAATGCTTCTTGACTGCTTCCACCCTTGGCTTTGGGAATCAACCCAAATGTGATGACTGCAGCAGTGATACACGAAGAACATAGTACAGTTGTGTACTCTTACCATAAATGTAGATGTTCAAGTGTATTCACTGTTGCAGTCCTGGTTACCCTCCCTCCAGCCCCCTGACTTCTCTACTTTCTATCTATCCTTTTCTTGGTCATATTTTATAACAGTGGTATTTACTTTTTACTGGGGGTGTTACACACTATGGAATTGTTTCCTATTTTGGGGGATCCTGACATCTGGGGCAAGAAAAACTGATGTAATGGCGTCTGCTGCATGTTTTATACCCCTGACTACCTGATTTCATGGAAGAAGCGACAGCATCCGCAGAAATCCCTAAACTTTGTTATTCGGGCCGACTGAGGGCTACCTGCAGGTAACACAAGTGTGATGACTGCAACAGTGAATACACTCTAACATTTACGGTAAGTGTACAAAACTGTAGTTTTTTTTTGCTTAGGCTGAGAGCACAATTAATACTGCTTGCTCCATTTGTCAATCATTTGTGCTGAAGACCCTACACAGCCATCTGGCTGTGCTTAACCTTTCTTTAGAAAGCCAACGCCTCAAGCGGTTAGCCCCAAGGTTGGATCCCGCCTCGAAGGCCACATCAGTACCTCCGCGTAAGGAGGCTGTTTCCCAGGCCCTCTTACCAGACGCCCCACCAGCTGCCGATTTAGGAGCTGATGGATGCCTGGCAGATCTGTCTACCTCAGCGACTACCTTTGTGGAAGCTGTTGCTCAGCCGACGACTGGCACGTCCCCAGAGCTGACCCAGACTACTGTCTAGGGGGAACCAGAATCTGTAGAGCTTCTGACTATGATCCATCCTTCAGAAGCAGTCATTGTCAGACCTGATTACAGGCCTGCTCCAACATCTTCACAGCAAAAAAAAAACGTAAACCAAGCATACCTTTTCGACTGCTGAAGGCCTACCTGACTGGCAGTCCTTCACTTCTTCCCTGATGCAAGCCTTTCATGGCCCTTAGGCCTTCAGCCTCATCCTCCACTACTCTACCTTTGCTCAGCCCCAGGCCTGCTTCAGCCTCTTCCCTCCTTCCGATGACTTCTCAGTTTATGGAAGAAGAGCATGATACTTTTTTTCTCCGCTGAGGACTCAATTTCTTATACCTCCCAAAATGCCTAACCCCAGGAGTATTCTTCTCCTGATGAACATTCTATAGTGGGAGATTTACCCCCTGAGAATATCACCAAAATGAAATATTTTAAATTGGATACCTCACAGATGTCTGATACCCAAAAGAGGTATTTTGAGCTTCAAGTTGAATCCCCATCTTCTGCTGTTCCACCAGTCCTACCTCGATGCCTTTCATTCTGCATCTAAGATTCCAGATTCAAAACCACCTTACCCCTAAGCAACCAGATTGCTTCTGCAAGGTGCTGGATGAGCAGAAATTCTTAATGAAACCTCCTTTGGCAGACTCAGAAGCGATTGCTACCTGTCCTGATGAGCAATCCAGATTCCTTCCCTCTGCCTTTGTGCTACCAACAGATACAGTAAATCTATGGATAGGATAGGTAAGAAGGTCTGTACTTTCTCCACTTAGGCTTTCAGAGCCATTATCTATCAGATGCACATGACTAAATATGCTCTGGACTTCTCTCAAGCCTGTTCCTTGCTGGCCATTATCCCTGATTGCCCCACACAGGCTAGCATCTCTTGCAAATTTTGTCTAGCTTCGGAAATAGCGAGATACTCCATCAGATACAGCTATGATGCTGCAGAAGCATCTGATCATTCTGCAGTATCTGCTTCAGTTATCTGGAGATGCTCCTGGCTTAGACTTCAAAATCTCCCTGAAGTCCCTTTAAGTCAAAGATTTTGGATGCCCCTGTGGACCACAATTTCCTTTTTGGAAAACAATCTCCAAATCTTTTCCAGAATATGCAAGAAAAAAGTTAAGAATTTCAGGGTATTAAGCATTTATTGGTGTCCCCTATTCCCAAGTACTATAGAAATTATCCAGCCAAAGCAACCTTTGTGAGACAAAACCCAGCCCAGGCGGGTAATTTTCTAAAAGGTCTAGAAGAGGTGCAAGAAGACCTACCACTTCCAGACCTACTGCTCCATAACCTCAGCCTCAACAGTCTTTTCAAGACAGAGGAGGCTCCAGTAATGTGACTGCCTTGCCCCCCCCTTCCACTTTCAGCCAGCTTCTCCCACTGCCTCCCCTTCTGAAAAATCACATTGGACAAATAAGTACTCTCCATAATACAAAAAAAGTACTTCCTCTCCTGTAAAATTAAACCATCCATAAGAGGCAGCATTCCTTTCCCTCCCAAAAACCAACAGCATCTCCTTCCACAGGTTCTGACTGCCATTCTGAAGCAGGGTACCATAGAACCAGGTCCCTCAGGGCAGGAAGGAAAGCGTTTCTATTTCTCTTCCTGGTCCCCAAAAGAGACTGCTCTTGGAGACGCATCTTGGACCTCTCGTTCCTAAATCTTTACCTACAGGTGCCCTTCAGAATGCTGTCACTTCCAGCTCTGCTGCCACTTATCCCAACCAAGGGCCTTCATGGCCACCTTAGACCTAAAAGAGGCCTACTTAACATACCCATCAGACCTTCCCACAGAAGATTTCTCCGTTTCTGACCCTTCTCCTTTCCAATTTACTGGCTTGCCCTTTGATTTGTCCACTGCTCTAAACCCTCCACCCCCAGAGGGTAGACAAAATGCATGGCTCTGGCCATTGCCTTTTGCAGAACACCAGGAATTCAGATTTACCCCTTTCTAGACATCCTAATTCTGGCAGAGTGCAAGGATAACAACCAAAACTGAGAAAAACACACTTTATAATAGCAAAGCTTTCAGATAAAATCCTTCCTAAATACTAATGGTATTAGTATTTAGGAAGGATTTTATCCGATAGCTTTGCTATTATAAAGTGTGTTTTTCTCAGTTTTGGTTGTTCATATTTCCTTGCAGCTTGTTCTTTTGTTAATTTTTTTTAGAGTGCAAGGATACCCTTTAAAATCTGCACTTCACCATGTCCCTTCTACAAAGACTGTGGTCACAATCAACCTTTCAAAGTCTTCCTTGAACCCAGAACAGGACAAGATTTTCCTAGGTTGCAGAATGCAAACAGACAAAATGAAGGACGTTCTTGGTGTTTCACTGTTGCAGTCATTACATTTTGGTTATCTGCCTGCAGGTAGCCCTCAGCTGGCCTGAATACCAGAGTCTTGGATTCTTGCATAGGATGCGGTCTCTTCCATGATGTCAGGTGTGTGAAACACGCAGCTGACGCCATTACATCAGTCTTTCTTGCCACGTGGTGCCCAATGCAGTTCGCAAAGTGCCAGTCAGCCGACTTCTGAAATTTTCGTTTGAGTTTCAGAACCGAAGTCTTTGAAAAAAGCCAAGTACCCCATCCAGGGATCCTTTTTCTTGCTCTTAACCGATGTCAGTAGAAGTTAACCACCATCTTACCTGTGGAAAGCAAATACCTCAATGATTTTCATTCATACTGCATTCCTCGCTTAGGCCCAGACCACGACGTCCCATGCTGTCGGTTTTGTGCCTTATTCAACCCCCGAACTATTAGTCTGTCTATTTTCGCAGTAAATTATTTTGGTACTCTGTTCAACTATCCAGAAATGGCTTCGGTAAGCCATCCGACTACCCATATTATGTAAAAACGTAAGGATAAAGACAGAGACAGAAAGCTTGGGTCCAAAACTGCTGATGACGCTAAGCTAGTCGTCAGTTTGCCAGTACACAGTGAGATGCTTTTGCAGCCCTTGATACCCACTACTTCAGTTTCGCAGGCCTCTACTGAGACCCGTTCTGAGTCCATTATGCCATGAGATGCTTCTACTATGGAACCTGCGGATGTCTCTACCTTGGATGGGTCCGGAGCCGCTGTGCAGGCACCAGCTTCTGAGTGTGTCTAAAGGCCTACAGATTTGCATTTTAAACCGACACCATCTTTATCTAGGCCTAAAACTCTACCCACACCTAGAAAACCGTCCAAACCGCACAGTCAGGCCTATATGCCTAAAAAACAAATACTTAGAATGGCTGAAGACCTTATTACTTTAATTAGGGGAAGCCAGCCTTCCCCCTCTAAGAGACCTAGAACTGATTTTCCTTCTGATTAGGATTCTGAAATTTGTTTCTTCTGATGACCAGGATTTGCCCTTATCTACCTTATGAGTATTCTGATGCAGAGGATTCTGTTCCCTCTGCTTCTTCTCCAGAAAATTTTTCTTTTGGTGAAACCTTGCACACTCTTGGGTAGCATTTCCGCTGGGAAAACCAGGAGTTCTGACTAAAAAAAGAGGCTTAGGGAATTCTTACTCCTCCCTCAACACAGGCCTTTAGTTATACCTCCTGTTCTGGATATTGTAGATGATGCCTTCTCATAATCTAGCTTGGCCCCAGCCACTTTACCTCCAGCTCCCAGAAAACCTGACCAGTATTAGAGTACCTGATTCTCAAGTTCCTCTTCAAGAATCCTACTGTGGATCCAGAGACCATTTCCCAAGGACCAAAGGACATTAAGGCTACTGCTGCCAAAAACCTTACCCCCTCTGATAGAGATTCTAGGTCCTTGGACAGATGGGGTAAGAAGGTGAACACTTCTGCTACTTTGGCCATTAGAGCCCTAAATTGCTAGTTTCATATGTTAAAGTATCAGTAGTATATTATGAGACTTGAACAGAAAATGATGTTGATTACAGACTGTGCTGAACATAAGGAATTACAGGATTTAATGCATTCTGCTGAACAAGTTGGTAAACATAGTTTGCAATGTGGTTTTGAGACTAGAAGCATCTTGCAGGGCTGCTGTCACTGGGTCTGTACTTAGAAGGCATGCTTGGCTTAAGGATCTAAATTTGCCAGTTCATGTTAAAGCTAAATTAGTGGATGGTCCCTTAAACCTAGACCGCCTGTTTGGCAACAAAGCAAAAGTCCTTAAAAAAAGATGGAGGAAAAAGCTAAATCTATGCAAACTGTTAGATTTCCTGCAAGTACAGTCTCCCAGATTTAGTAGGCATTGACCTTCAAAGAATTGGTCCTTTCCAGTCTCTTCCAGACCTTCAGTCCAAACCCAGGAATAGCAGACAACCTAGGTTACAGTCTCAGGCTACACACAGGCCTAAGCAGTTGGGGGCTCCCACTTCCAAAGCTGGTAGTAGTAAGACACCCCCCCTATGGAAAAATGTTACAATGATTTAACCTTAACCCTTCCAAGCTCTGCTCAACTGCCTGCTCCCTTAGGAGGAAAGCTTGCCTTGCATGCAAAAAGCTGGGAACTCATTACCCAGGACAAATGGGTTCTAAATACAGTTTTCCAAGGGTACACATTCCACTTCCACACCTTACCAACACCAGACGGTTAGCCAGACCTACCCCCAAATCAGTGGACAGAGGCTCAACTGCAGGTTCTCTCTAAGTATCAGGGCTATTTAACCTGTCCCAGCAGAAGGGGGACAAGGATTTTACTCAAGACTTTTCCTGGTACCCAGAAAAGACGGCTCCTAGCATCCTATCCTGGACCTTTCTATTCTAAACACCTTTTTGGTAATCCCAAAATTCAAAATGCAAACACTTCAACAGCTGCTTCCTATGCTAGGCAAAGATGCCTGGTTGGCAGCTTTAGACTTAGAGGCGTACCTGCACATTCTAATAAGGGAATCTTGCAGGAAATACTTAAGCTTCAGAGCAGGCTCAATGCACCATCAGTTCCCTGCCTTTCCCTTTGGCTTATCTACTGTGCCCAGGGTATTCACAAAGTGTCTAGCTTCAGGCATTGCATTTTTCAGGCAGAGAAATATTCAGATATACCCATACCTGGAAGATTTTCGCAAAAAGCCAGGACATGCTTTTAAAACATTTGGCATTTGTAAAGAAACTTCTAACCTCGCTTGGGTACACCATAAACGAAAAGAAATCTCATCTAGTACCCTGCCAACAGATTGTATTCCTGGGAGCAGGCTTGAACACAACTTCCCAGATGGCTTACCTAACGCCAGAGAAACAAGTTTGACAGCCTACTTCAAACTACTGGCCACAAAGACCCAGCTATCTGCAAGGGAAATTCTGCAAGCCCTGGGGTTAATGGCCTCTTGCATTCTACTAATTCCTTATGCAAGACTGCATATGAGGAAACTACAATAGTATCTAAAAAGCCTATGGTGTCAACATTCTCAGGACCTGGAAGCAGTGATTCCTATCATTCCTTGTATAAAGACTTAGTTCCTTTAGTGGGCAGAGGCCTGCCACCTCAACAAGGGGGCTCCCTTTCCATCTACCCCCTGCCGCCCAAACCCTGACTACAGACGCATCAGACTATGCATCGGGGGGGGCGCACTTGGAAGGGCAATGCATTCAGGGCAAATGGAACCAGAATCAGATGCACCTGCATTTCAACCAAAAAGAAATGTTAGCTGTACAGAATTCCATGACAGCCTTCAAGGGCCACATCCTTCCAGGACAATTATTGGTTAAGACTGCCAACACCACAGTTATGTGGTACATAAACAAGTAGGGGGGATCCCACTCGTACCCTCTCTGTAGACTAGCCATGGCTCTGTGGAACACAGCCTTGAGCTACTAAGTGCATCTACAAGCTACATTCACTGGCAGACAACCTAAGCAGAAATCTCATGGACCCACACATGGAAACTGGAGCCAAAAATATTCAGCTTCTTAAGGAACAAATGGGGGACTCCAGAGATAGACGTGTTTGCCTCCCCCCAGAACTACCAATTGGACAAATTCTGCACAAGGACTCCCCACAGCTAAGCTTGGAAAGTGGATGCCCTGTCCTTCACCTGGGAAAGCCTCTCGGTTTATGCTTTTCCCTCACTGCCTCTCCTCTCGAAGATTCTGCTAAAGATCAAACCGGACAAACTAAGGACAATTCTTATTGCACCAGACTGACCTCGCCAGTACTGGTACCCCCTCTTGCGCAGCAGGATACTGCTGGATCCATGACACCTACCTCAGACACCTTCCTTGCTTTCCCAGCAGGCCGGCAAGATTCAGCACCCTCAGCTTCAAATCCTGAACCTTGCAGCCTGGCTACTTCCTTGAGCTCTCCAATAGCATCCCTCAGTAAGCAGGTGCTAGAGGTCATTCTGGAAGCAAGGAGACCTAGTACTAGAAAATCCTATGCTGAATAGTGGAAAAGATACTGTTCCTGGAGGCCTGACCCAGGATATGGGCAACTCGGGTGCCCAGTTTACCTCTTATTCTTGAGTACTTAACAGAAATGCTCCACAAGGGCCTATTCTTCTCTCACCCCTGTTAAAGCAATTTTGCAGAGGGGCTAAAAATTTAAGATACCCCCCCCCCCCCACCCCCAGGTGAGCTTCTATTCCAGCCTGGGACCTTAACTTTGTATTGGAAAAGCTCACTCTCCCTCCATTTGAAACAGATGCAACTGCAGAGATGAAATTCCTTTCTTGGAAAACAGCCTTCCTTCTAGCAATCACTTCAGCAGGAAGAGTGTCTGAATTACAGGCAGTCATGGCAGTGGAGCCCTTTATTATCTTCCATGCAGACAGGGTTTCACTCAGGACCAATCATTCCTTTATGCCCAAGGTGGTGTCTAGTGTAGCCCTAAATCATTCCATTCATTTGCCTACTTTTTTCCCTAATCCACAAAGCAAAGGAGAACGAATTCTGCACTCCTTGGACGTGCACAGACAACTTAAGATTTTATTTGGACAGGACTAAGCCTTTCAGAAAATCTGAACAGCTGCTAGTTGGCTTTGCTGCAGGGGCAGAGGGAAAGGCCATTTCAAATCAAACCATTTCTAAATGTATAGCCCATTGCATTAATTTCTGCTGTAAGCACCATGGAAAAACCTACCCCACAGAGGATAAGATCACATTCCACCAGGGCTGCATCTACCTCTACAGCCTTTCTCAGAGGGGACCCTACCAGGGACATCCTAGAAGCTTCTACCTGGAGCTGTATACATACCTTCACCAAGTATTACCACGTGTCTATTTTTTCTAAATTCAGAGCTGGTTTTGCCACTGCAGTCTTGCAGGGCTTAATAGCTGGCCCTAATACTCTCTAACTTCCTACTCCCTTCCTTAGCTTTGGGAATCTACCCAAATGTATTGATTGCAACAGTGAAACACGAAGAACATTGTACATTTGTGTACACTTACCATAAATGTAGATGTTAGAGTAGTATTCACTGTTGCAGTCTTGTTTACCCTCCCTCCAGTCCCCTGACTTTTCTTGGCTGTACCTTTCCTTCTTGTTTGGTGTATTTGCTTTTTGTTGGAGGTGTAACCAAACATATAATTGCTTCCCATTATGGGGCACCTGACAACTAGGGCAAGAAAAACCGATGTAATGGCATCTGCTGCATGTTTTATACCCCTGACGACTTGACGTCATGGAAGAAGAGACAGCATCCTATGCAGGAATTAAAGACTCTGGTACTCAGGCCGGCTGAGGGCTACTTGCAGGCCGATAACCCAAATGTAATGACTGCAACAGTGAATATACTCAACATCTACATTTATGGTAAGTGTACACAAATGTACTTTTTTCTTCCACAAGATAAAGTAAAATCCCTGACCTCCCATTTCAAGGAGCTACTACAGGCACAGGTAATAACTGCAAGGCAATACCTACGAATCCTGAGATTTATGGCAGCCACCATTCCTATGCTCACACTGACCAGAATGCATATGCCCAAACTACAGTGGTACCTAAACATGTGGTCCCAGCACCAGAATCACCTGAAGCAAGAAATTCCTTTCCTTCCCTGTCTAAAGGAGATCAGTTTGTGGATCCAACAAGTCAAGCTAAATCCGGGCCTTCCACTCCAGCCCAACCCAGATAATGCATACAGATGCTTCAGATTTAGTGTTGGGAGCCACAGTGATTTCTTACAGGGTTCAAGCAAGCTGGCACCCTTCCTTTAGGGATAAACATCAATGTGAGGGAAATGACAGCCATCTTGTTAGCTCTAAAAAATGTTACTCCTCTGCTTCTACCAAGGGGTCTTCTAATAGTAGATAACACCACTAATATGATACCTCAACATACTGGGAATGACAAAGGCACATCAGCTGTGCAGACTAGCCTGTCCCAATACGAATGGATTTTGGACAGGACTGTCGTCTTAGATATTGTCCACCAGTTAGGCACTCCTCATATAGACCTGTTCACCTCCCCAGAACAGGCAGCTTCAGACCATCTGCTCAAAGACTTACTCCCCTCTAGCCTGGAGTGTAGAGGCTTTCAACATCTCCTGGAAGGGGAAGTTTCTTTATCCCCCCCCCCCTCCCACTGATTCAGAAAGTCCTTATGAAAATCAGGAGAGTCAAACTGAAAATCTTTAGTGACCCTCTACTGATCAAGGCAGCACTGGTTCCCCCTAGTTCACAGTCTAGCCAAGGGCAATCACTACAAGTCACCTTGCAAGGTGGACCTTCTGACACAAGAAAAGGAAATTCTTAACCCCCCACACTTGCATATGCTGTCCCAGACACTGTGGGTGATAAACTTTTGATCGCATTGAGACGCCACTACTCAGAGGACGTGCTTTCAGTCCTGAGGGAGGCCAGGAAACCTACACGAAAATCTTACCTAGCTAAATGGGAAAGATTTACGAAATGGTGTCTAGATGGGATGCTTGTGTGGCTGATCCCCCCCCCCCCCCACCAGTCCTTATTTTTGTGTGTCAACTGATAAAGTGGACTTGACTTGCCTACTCTTCAGTTAAAGTACGCCTTTCTGCAATATCAGCCTGCTTGCCTCTAGACCCTTTCTTGCTAGCCAGGCTCGATGTAAAACTCTTCCTAAAAGGGGTGTGTTGCACATTAGACCTCCAAAAAAGCCTATCTCTCCGCCCTGGGACCTTAACTTCATCCTGGAAGAACTTACCCAACACCCATTCAAACCTGCCTGGATAGCTTCCCTTCAGATGTGTACATGGAAAACGGTTCTAGTGGCTGTTGCTTCAGCCAGAAAAGTTTCAGAATTGCAAGCCTTAATGGCCTGCCCCCCCCCCCCCCCCCCCCGTACTATGTTCCACAAAGACAGGGTAACCTTGAGAACTAACTCCTCCTTTATGCCCAAGGTGGTCAATGATTTGTCATTAAACCACCTTCCCACCTTCTTTCCTTCTCCCACGAATGAAGGGTGGAGAATACTTCACTCCCTGGATGTGCACAGACAACTTAGATTTTACCCGGACAAAACAAAATCCGTTGGGAAATCAAAACAGCTTTGATCTGAAGTAGTTAACTTCATTTTATCTGCAACCTGTGGGTATTCGGATCAATGTCTGATCCGAGCTGGCAACTTTACAAGCATCTGCTCTGAGCTCCAAGCTCCTCCCCCTTACCCATAACCCACCAACTCCTGCCGCCTTTCAGATCTCATTTGCCGGTTCGTGCATCTGCATCGTGGTCTCTAGCTCTGAGCCTTAGGGTTATTGTAAGTGCTTCTTGGTATATTTTTGTGTGTAGAGAGAGCTTTCCGTTAGTTCCCCTTCCTCCCCCTAAATTTTTAGTTTTGTGAGGTATTGTGTATGCCTATCCTTTCCCTATAGTGTGCGCTTGGTCAAATGTGTGTTGGGGTTTGTTAGGTGTGGCTGCTTTTGTGTTAGAATGTCTGAACAGCTGAAACCTACTTTTAAAAAATGCACGTTGTGTGGCCATAAGCTTTTACCGGCAGATTGTCACACAATGTTATTTATCCGCCCAGTGCAGTGTGTGCGCTTGATTAAATCTGAGGGCCCTGAAAGATAGGAAGGCCAAACTGGTGGCAAAAGGCCTACTCCCAGTTTCCACTTTGGACACTAAACCCTCTGCCTCTGCAACTAACACCCCCCCCCCGCTGGGACTCATCTTCCCGCTAGACCTGCTGAAGGGGATGCGAAAAGGAGAGACAAAAGACAAGGATACAGACAGAGGCGAGAGAGGGGAAAGAGGATAGGCCCTGTAAAAGGTCTCCAGATCGGGAGTCCTTCCCTAGCCCGCCTTTCAAGGTATCGAGAACTCTCTCTCCTCGGCTCCATTCCCCCAGATTCTCCCCGGAGCTGACGGAGCCTTTGGAGCAGAGGCCTTTCTCCAGATCCTCCCAACGACCGCCAGATCCGAGTCTGTTGCTTCCTCGCGCTCGACTCTGAGTCTCTCTGAAATGGATATGGACAGGATGATGTTTATTCGGACCCAAATCCAGATGGGAGTCTTGCCAGGCCCCTCTCCCTCTCGAGGGGGGACTTCCATGCCATTCTTTCATCTGATTTCTCCTTCCCTGATCCAGCCTGCAGTTTCGAGTTTATGGATCCAAGGATCTTTGGAGCCTGGGATTCGGCAATGATGGTTCCTCCAACCTAGACTCCAGTGATCACCTTGAGTTCCTCAGCTCTCTGGGCTGAGGACGGTGAGTCGGACCCGAAGGGCTGGAGGTGACTTCGCCTCCGACTTTGTCTGATCCGAGCAGTTCCTTCGGAGCTCCTGCTTACCCTAGCCTAGACCCCCCGATCCTCATGGCGGACCCGGGCAGAGCTTCCTCCTTGTTGGGTGCTAAGGAGGTGCATTCTTCGTCTGCATTCGACGTGGTGGAGAGGTTCTCTCCCAAGAATCAAGATCCCAGCCTTATTTCCTTGGATTCTGCCCAAACTCCCTCTGATTTGGTTATGACTCCCTTCAGCTTGTCTCGGGGACAGCCCATGCTAGAGGAGCCCCAGGCATTTCCCCTGGAGGAACCCCCTGCGACTCACGAGCTGTCTTCAGAGAGTCCCCTTATAGAAGACACTGATTTAGATGGAGAAGGTTCCCCCAGGTTACCTTCTTAGGATGTCTCTCTTGGAGACATCATTGAGGTCCTCTACCAGAGGGGAGGTTGGTCTGCCCCAAAACCTTCTACGGATGAATCCGTGTTTCTGGAGGCTTTTGGCATGGGCCCTTCTACGTCCTGGGTGTCCCCGCCGGTGGATCTCTTAGTGGATCTTATCACCACGCGGGCATGGAAGGAGCCTGACACCATAGAGTCGATAACTAAATGCCCGGACAAGTTTCTTTCTTCACCCTTGGACAGACAAGAATGGTATAAGGGATTCCCTGTGGATGCTATGGTGGTTGCAGCAGCCACCAAGAGGGAACTGGCTCAAAGTTCCTCGGTCCACCCTTCGGACAAGGAGTCCAGGATGGTTGATCGATTTGGGAAGGGAGTATATTTTTCAGCGACGTTTTCCATCCGAGCACTGAACTACTTGGCACACGTTATACGACTGCAGCGAGACCTGGTCACGGAATTAGCTGAGTCGCCCCTAGAGTCTTTCACAGGAGGACAAGCGTCTGTTCTCTGCGAAAATGTCGACTCTGAAATCTGTGTCAAACACGTCCATGCGCCTCCTTTCCTATGCTATGGAAGGAGCAGCTAGGGTGGCTGGGACCGGCGTAGCTATGAGACAACACGTTTGGCTCAGACTGTGTCAGTTAGCGGACCCCTTCAAGGCTTCTTTTAAGAATGCTTCCTCCGATGATGATTCTCTTTTTGGAAAGACCATACGTTTACCCTTGTCCAGAGAAAGATGGGAAGACTTTGCCTGCCTTCGGAATCCGCTTCTCCAGTCCTCAAAGATACTTTTCTAGGAATCAGAGAAGGCAAAAGAAGATGTGGTTCCAGAAATCAGTTTTCCCGGGACTCAGGACAGCTCGTCCCCTAGAGGCAGAGGTGAACATGATAGACGCCATCCCAGAGGCAGAGGGCATCTGAGGAACTTTGGGTCTACGGAGCCCTTCTTGGACAGGCCTGCGCAAGCAGCCCTGAGGGGTTGCCCGACTGTCCTACTCTGGATGTGGTCAGGGGAAGATTATCATTGCCCCCAACGGTGTGGGAGTCCATAACTGCAGATCGTTGGGTGCTTCAAATAATATCCAGAGGTTACACCATCCCGTTTTTTGCTCCTCCAGTCCAACCAAAGCGCCTCCCATATGTCCCACCATCTCAAAGGGAGACGTCAGCGATAGAGGTTTCCAAGCTGATTAAACGAGCTATCGAACTGGTCCCCCCTGATTAGCCCGGATCAGGCGTTTACTGCGGGTTCTTTATAGTGCCAAAAAAGACGAGGGCTCTCAAACCCATTTTGGACCCGTCAACCTTAAACCTGGCTGTCACCAAACAGAAATTCCAGATGGTCACCCTGCAAAATCCATTCTACCTTCTCTTCGAGAATGCGACTGAATGTGCTTGATAAACATCCAGGACGCTTACTACCACATCAAGATTCACAGAAGCTCCGGGAGATTCCTTCGCTTCCTGCTTGGAGCCAGTTATTTCCAGTTCAGAGCCCTACCCTTTGTTCTCACCACAGCCCTCAGGGTGTTTACCAAGAGGTAATGGCAGTCATGGCTCACCTGAGGCTTCAGGGGATTCAGGTATTTCCTTACCTAGACGATTTGCTCCTTGCAGTTTCCACAAGCGTCTTTGCCAAGCCAGAGACTCGTTCCTTCATCTTGCAAACCTGCTAGGGAATTACAATCAATGTTCCCAAGTCCCTCTTGGACCCAGTACAGATCTTGTTTTTTTTTTTTTCAGGGCACGACTGGACACCCTTCAACTGAAAGTCTTTCTAACTCCAAACACGGTCCAGTCTAAGGGCCCATGTATCAGTAATTCTTGGCCTCAGGTTACTGAAGATGGCCGACGTTCTCAGAGCCTTTGATTCTATGGCTGCAGCAATTTCTTTCCTCCCCTGTGCACGTCTTCACATGCGTGTTCTGCAATGAACTCTATCCGTACAGTGGTCTTGACTAGGTCTCCCCATGGAATACCCAGTTCAGATCAGCAAAGCCTGCAGAGCGTCACTCCTCTGGTGGGTCCAATCCTCAGAGATCGCAGCGGGATGCCCATTTATTCCACCCACAGCCCAAGCCACAGTGACCACTGACGCCTCCCAGCTCGGATGGGAGGGGCATTATCTGGGGAGGATGGTACAAGGCACGTGGTCCCAGATCGCACATCAATGAGAGCAGTGCTTTTAGTGTTGCAAGCCTTCCACACTGTTCTTCCTCTGTGGACTATTGCAATTCAGACATGTCGACTGTCTGATACATCAACAAACAGGGAGGAACCAGATCTTTACCCTCTGTTGCGAGGCTGAGAGTATGGGAGTTGGGCGATCTCCACCAGTCTGTTTCTGATTGCAACGCACATCCTGGGACACTCCCAAGATTTTAGCGGACAGATTGAGTCGGGCTATTCTAATGCCATTACGAGTGGTCTCTGAAACAGTCTATAGCGGAGGAGATCTTCCTTGCATGGGGTCAGCCTTGCTGCGATCTCTTCAAATCTCCTTCCAATGCAAAGTGCAACGAGTTCTTCAATCTGATTCCCTCACCAGGGGACCCCCCTCCCCCCCAGAGACGCTCTAGTCCATGCTTGTCCTCCTGGGTTACTGTACGCTTATCCCCCCGGTTCCACTCATTCCGAAGTTTCTTCAGAAAGCTTGCCGACTGGGGTGCAAGGTGATTCTCATTGCCCCGTTTTGGCGTCAAGTCTGGTTCCTCTTCCTCTGGCCTCATGTACTAGCTCCTCCTTGGATTCTAGATCGCTGCCTGGATCTCATTTCTCATCCCTCTGGCACCTGTCCACCCAACCTGGACAGCCTTAATCTGACAGCTTGGTTGCTCCAGTTCCCTTGATTGTCAGGACTCTTGGTCTTTTGTCTTCAGTGAAAACTATTCTAGTGGCGTCTCATAAGTCTTCCACTAGGAAGATTTAACGCAGTAAAGGGAAACTATTCTCTATTTGTGCTTCTCTGCGAAACCTGGATCCTTTTACAGCCCCTCTCTCTGCAGTGTTGGCTTTCTTAGCCAGCATTTTTCAGCAAGAGGCTAGGTGTTCTTCGTGTTTCACTGTTGTAGTCATTACATTTGGGTAATCCTGCTGGCAGGTTGCCCTTTGTCGGCCTGAATTCCAAAGTCTTGGGTCCTGCATCGGCTGCTGGCGCCCCTTCCCTGACTGGTCGTCAGGGGTATAAAAGAAGCAGCCGATGCCATTTTCTTCTGTCTTTCTTGCCACACGATGCCCGAAGCAGAAGCAGTTCGCAGTTGCCGGTTGGCTTACTCCTGAGATTTTCGTGTTCGAGTTTCAGACCCTGCAGCCCCTGACGCCTGCTACTTTAGAGTTGCAGGCCGCTACCGACTCCCACGTGGAGTCTGCTATGCCGCTGGAAACTCTAGGTATTGGAGCCTCGGCCACTGTTCCCTCAGATGGGTCTGGAGCCGCTGAGCAGGCACCAGCTTCTGAGGGTGTATTCAGACCTAAACATCTTTACATTAAACCGACTTCAGCTTCAAAGGCAAAGACTAAAGCACCTTCTAAAGCAAAGAAACCAACTCAAGAGCCACGTGGACAGGCCTCTATGCCCAAAAAAACAGATGCTTAAAATGGCCGAAGACTTTATTACCTTGATCAGGGGTTCACATCCCCCTCCTGATAAGAGGCCTAGGCAAGAGACTGACTATGAATCTTCAGATCCGGTTTCTATTTCTTCTGATCAGGAATATTCTGTTCCCCCTATGAGGATTCTGATGCTGAAGAATCTATACCTTCAGCTTCTCCTCCAGAGGACTATTCTTTTGGGGAAACTTTGCATACCATGAGGGAGCATTTCCACTGGGAGAGCCAAGATTTTTCAGAATCTAGAGAGACTCAGGGATTTCCTTTTACTACCTCAGCACAGGCCCCCTAGCCATTCCACCTGTGTTAGACATTGTAGATGTGTTTTCGGAGTCTAGTATGACCTCTGACTCCTTACCTCCAGCTCATGTTAAGCCTGACTGATATTACAGGGTTCCTGACTCTCATAATTCCTTTTTAAAAACCCTGCTACAGACCCAGAAACTATTTCACAGGGTCCCAAAGGAGTTAAGGCTTCCGCTGCTAAAAATCCTACCCCTTCTGACAGGGATTCTAGAGCACTGGCTAGATGGGGTAAAAAGGTTTACACATCTGCTACCTTGGCTTATAAGGGCCTTAAACTGTCAGTTTCATATGCTCAAATATCAGCAGCATGTCATGGCATTGCTTAAACAGAAATGATTGTTAAACTCTGCGCAGAAAACAAGGAAATGCAGGATTTATTGCATGCAGCTAGAAAAACCTATCAGTATATCCCTTTGCTCTACTGCCTCTCCTCCCCAAAGTACTCCTAAAGGTCAGACAGGAGAAGCCAAGGATGATACTGACTTTGCAGTGTGGTTTTGATTCTTTGGTGGCCTCCTGCAGGGCCGCAGATATGGGTTCTGTAATCAGAAGGCATGCTTGGTTAAAGGAACGAAATCTGCCTGATCATGTTAGTTAAATTATTAGATGCACCTTTACAGCATGTTACTTTGTTTGGTGTTAAGGCAGAGGAGGTGTTAAAGAAAACTGAGGACAAAGCTAAATCTATGCAAACTGTCAAAGATTGTTTACAAGTACAGCCACCTAGGTTTAATAGACACTGGCCTACAAAGAACTGGTCCTTTCCTGTGTCAGACCTCAAAGGGGCAGATCCAGATGCCCTAGAGGCAGATCCCAGGCGCAAGGTTCATACAGGTCAAAGCAATGGAGTGCTTCTACCTCCAAAGTTGGAAAAGACAAATCACAGCCATAGAGGAAACAGTCCCGATGCCTTCCCCCTGCAGGCACCAAGCACTTATGCCCTGGCAGCACCCTTAGGGGGAAAATTAGCACTTTTTTCACAAAATTGGCACATTATAACCCAGGACAAGTGGGTTCTAAATAGTGTCACAAGGCTACAAGTTCCATTTCCATACCCTGCCAAAGGCAAACGGTTGGCCAGATCTCCCAAAAAATCAGTGGGCTGAAGCGCAAAAACAAGTCTCATCCTTCAACGACATGGGGCCCATTCAACAAGTACCAGAGCAAGGACAAGGATTTTACTCGACTGTTCTTGGTACCCAGAAATGACAAAGCCTGGAGACCAATACTGGACCTATCTATTCTGAACACATTCCTGGATATACCAAAATTCAAAATGTTGACTTTGCAGCAGCTTCTGCCCATGCAGGGCAAGAATGCTTGGCTTGTGACTTTAGACCTAAAAGAGGCATACCTGCATGTCCCAATCAGACAATCATGCAGAAGATACCTCAGATTCAAGGCTGGCTCAATGCATTACCAATTCTCTGCACTGCCCTTTGGCTTATCTACTGCGCCCAGGGTCTTTACAATGCAGACAGAGGAATACAAATATATCCTTACTTGGACTGTCTAATTCAAGCCGAGAACAAGAACATTCTTCTACAGCATCTGGCGTTTGTGAAAAGACTTCTAACATGCCTAGGGTTACACAGTCAACGAAAAGAAATCAAAGCTAGTACCCTCTCGAGATAATATTCCTGGGTGCAAGCTTAAATACAACTGCCCAGATGGCTTATCTCATGCCAGACAAAGGCAACTGACTACCTATTTCAAAATGTTGGCAACAAAGGCCCAGTTATCTGCAAGAAAAATTCTGCAGGCTTTGGGCTTCATGGCATCCTGCATCCTACTAATTCCGTATGCAAGACTGCATATGAGAACTTCAGTGGTACCTAAAAAGTGTTTGGACTCCATTGCCACAGCCTGGAAACAACGATTACTCATTCCCTGCCTGCAACAGGAGCTTCGATGGGCGAAGGCTTGTCACCAGAACAAGGGGCAGCCATTCACATTACCCTCAGCCAGGCAGACACTAGCAACGGATGCTTCAGATTATGCCTGGCAGGCCCACATGGCAGGAAGATGCATTCAGGGCACATGGTCCTCGAACCAAATGCATCTACATATGTAAAGGAGATGCTAGCTTTTCAAAATGCCCTGACAGCCTTCAAGGACCTACTTCATCCGTGACAACTACTGATAGACAGACATCACCACGGTCATGTGGCATATAAACAAGCAGGGGGGCGCACACATTCTTACCCCCTTTGCAGACTAACCATGACTTTGTGGGACACAGCATTGACTTACCAAGTACATCTGCAGGCACAGTTCCTGCCAGGAAAGGAAAACACTCTGGTAGACGAACTAAGCAGAAACCTCATGGATCCCCACGAGTGGCAGCTGGATCAACAAGTCTTCAGCATAACAAGGAAATGGGGATGCCCGGACATCTATTTGCCTCCCCTCAAAATTACCAACTAAAAAGATTCTGCACAAGGACTTATCACAGACAAGCATTTAAAGTGGACGCCCTATCTTTCAGCTGGAAAAACCTATCAGTATATCCCTTTCCTTTACTGCCTCTCATCCCCAAAGTACTTCTCAAGGTCAGACAGGAGAAGCCAAGGATGATACTGATTGCCCCAGACTGGCGCCGCCAGTACTGGTATCCATTCCTAAGGAACTTCTCAATGCCCAGCTTGGATCTTACCTCAAATACCTCATCTACTGTCCCAGCAAAACAATCAGGTCCTACACAGCCATTTCAGTACTTTAAACCTGGCAGCATGGCGGATAATGTAGTCATACAAAACACACCTCTCCGTAAAGCTGTGATGGATGTCATTTTGGAAGCCAGAAGGCCTAGTACTAGAAAATCTTATGCTGGAAAATGGAAGAGATTCTGTGCTTGGAACCAGGCACAAGCTGTTCTAAATATTCCTCAGATTTTGCAAAACTTAACTGAGATGCTTGACAAAGGCCCATCTTTTTCATCAATTAAAATTCATGCCCCTGCCATTTCGGCTCATTACAACAGAGCCACCAATCTTTTCTCATCCTTTATTAAAGCAGTACCTCAGAGGAGCCAAAAATTTAAGGCCGCCTAGATCATCACCATTACCTGCATGGGACCTCAATTATGTGTTGGAAAAGCTCACCCTGCCTCCATTTGAACCAGCTGCTACCGCTGATATAAAGTTTTTATCTTGGAAAACAGCTCTGCTACTAGCAATTACTTCAGCAAGAAAAGTTTCAGAGCTACAGGCCCTCATGGCTGTAGAGCCTTTTATCATATTTTACCCAGACAGGGTGTCTCGACAAATCCTACATTTATGCCTAAGGTGGTTTCCAGTGTGGCTCTTAACCAGACAATTCAGCTGCCAACCTTTTATCCAAATCCGCAGAACAAGGAGAGAATTCTGCATTCCTTGGACGTACACAGATAGCTAAGATTCTACTTGTGCAGGACTAAAACTCTAAGAAAAACTGAGCAATTACTAGTGACATATGCTGCAGGATCAGAAGGAAAGGCTATTTCAAAGCAGACTATTTCAAAGTGGATAACCCACTGCATCCGTTTCTGCTACTTGCACCATGGTAAACCTGTGCCCAAGGGCATTAGGTCTCCTTCCACCAGAGCTGCAGCTACTTCAGCAGCCTTTCTCACAGGAGTACCAACCAAAGACATGGCTGCTACATGGAGTTTTGTACACACCTTTACAAAGCATTAGCATTTGCCTCTCTAAGTCCAGGGCAGGCTTTGCCACTGCAGTTCTGCAGGCCCTTCTAGCTGCACCTAATGCTGTTTAGCTCCAGCCTCCCGACCATAGCTTTGGGATTCGACCCAAATGTAAAGACTGCAACAGTGAAACACGAAGAACATAGTACAGTTGTGTACACTTAACATAAATGTAGATGTTGGAGCGTATTCACTGTTGCAGTCCAGGTTACCCTCCCACCATCCCCCTGTCATTCTGGAGTTATTCCTTCTCTCGCTTCTACAACCTATGTGGTGTATTTGCTTGTAGATGAAGGTAATGTTTATATTGATGCAGGTAAGTGTATGTGTGTGTGTGTGTATACACACACACATATATATATATATATATATATATACACATATATATATATATATATATATATATATATATATATATATATATATACACACATATATATATATATATATACATATACACATATATGTGTGTATATATATATATATATATATATCGATATATATACACACACATACGTATATGTAAATATACACATGTGTGTATATATATATATATATATATATATGTATGTATATGTATGTGTATATATATATATATATATATGCATGTATATGTATGTATATATGTATATATATATATATGTATATATGTGTGTGTGTGTGTATATATATATATATATATATAAACATACACACACACACATATATACATATATGTATATATGTGTGTATATGTGTATGTATATGTATATATATATGTATATATATATATATATATATATATCTATATGTATGTGTATATATATATATATATATATATATATATATATATATATATATATATATATATTTTTTTTTTTTTTTGCTACCTTTTTTGGGGCACCTGACATCTGGGGCAAGAAAAACGAAAGAAAATTGCATCTGCTGCGTGTTTCATACCCCTGACGTCATGGAAGAGGAGACAGGAACAGACGCAGGACCCAAGACTTTGGAATTCAGACTGACTGAGGGCAACCTGCCAGCAGATTACCCAAATGTATTGAATGCAACAGTGAATACACTCCAACATCTACATTTATGGTAAGTGTACACATCTGTACTTTCGGCTGCCCTTAACTTGTACTTAGAAAATCAAATGCTTAAGAGGCTAGCCCTTAGGATGAATCCGGAATCTGCTGACCCCATGGAACCTCCAAAGAAAAAGGACAAAGTTTTGTGGCCTTTCACCACTGCCTCTCTGTCGTTGGATGCCTCGCCAGCCGCTGATGTAGGGGTTGAGGGGCATATACTAGAGCCTTCTGCTTCTACGGCTACCCTCGATGTATCTGTCTCCGAAGCACTGGGCATCGTGTCCATGGAGAGGGCACAAACGTAATTTCTGATGTTGAGGGGGAACCAAGCTCCACTGGGCGCCCTTCTAGATCTCAGAAATCAGTCTCCTTCCTTTGGTAAGGCCCCAGAATCAAGGCCTTCAGTGTGTCCCAAAATTACTCCTTTAAAAAAGATAAAAAAAAAAACTAAACCTTTATCTGCATCTCCTGAAGGATGCCTGGACTGTTAGTCTTTTTTACTCATTCCCTGATATAAGCCTTCATGGCCATTAGGCCTACATCCTTCTCCGCCGCCTCTTTTCCAGTGCTCACCCCAACACCTACTTCTGCTGCCTTACTCCTTTCCTTTATTCCCCAGGAAGAAGAGGAGGAGGTCATCTGCTCTTGCTCTGAGGAGTCTATCACCTACTCATCCCAAATAGTCTCCTCCTTGGAATATTATTCTCCAGATAAGTCTTCTTTTGAAGTAGATTCCCCTCCAGAGGATGTAACATTTGGTGAAACTATCAAGTTGAAAGAATTCTTCAAATGGGATACTTCCCAAATGACAGCAACACAAAAAAGGTACTTGAGTTGTTGCAGGTTGAATCATCCTCCCCAGCAGCCATTCCTCCAGTGATCCCTGCATACCTTGACTCATTTCCTTTTTGCTCTAAGAACCCAAAGTCTCAGCCATCTTCCCCAGAGAGCTCAGTTGCCCTAGGAGTGCTTTGCTCTGACTAGTTCAGAAGGTCCGGTGTTCAATACTTGGCAGCGGTGTCTTTAATCCCCCTGTCTTCCCTTCTCTCACTGTCTGGTCCTTTTGAAAGAAATCACCACAGACTGTTAAGTGCTGGAAATAGAGGAAAAAAGGTTATTTCCTATCCTGGCAGAAAAGACCCATCCCCACAGGGCATTCCTTTTCCACCCAAAAGTCAGCTTCACCCATTTCCCCACATTTTCTGGGATCTACGGGCAGAAGGCACCATAGAACCCATTCCATCAGACAAGAATGAAAAGTTTTTTACTGCAGACTTCCTATTTCCCAAAAAGGATGGATCATGGAGACCAGTCCCAGTCTTACCCGTTCTAAATGTTTTTTCTAGAAGTCCCCTTTTTAAGAATGCTGTCACTACAGTCCCTGCTTCCACTATTGCCACCACAAGTATTCATTTCCACTTTGGACCTGAAGGAAGCTTGCCTCCACATCCCCATGCACCCAAACCACAAGAAATACTTAAGCTTTGCTGGACCTTCTTATTTTCAAATTACTGTCTTGCCCACAGCACCAAGGGTTTTCACCAAATGAATGCCCCCGCCATAGCCTTCTGTTGGACCAAGGGCATACAGATCTATTCCTAAGTAGACGATATTCCGGTTCTTACAGAAAAGGTAGAGATCCTCAAAAATCATCTCTGGTTCTCTGTCCCTGCTTCAGAGACTAGGCTTCACACTGAACCTCTCCTAGTCATCCTTATCCCCAGAACAAGACAAGGTGGTCTTGGGTTGTAGGATTTGAAAAGACCTAATGAAAGCATTTTTATCCCAAGATAAAGTAATCTGCCTGACTCCATTTCCAGCCATCTTCTAGACTTCTAAATACCCTTCCTACCTTGTTTACAAAGAGAACTAAGGTGGTGGATGCAACAGGTTCACAGGAATCCAGGACTACCCCTTCTACACACACTCCCACGGACGCACATGCACGCTCAACATATGCACACACATACCTTGGATCTGGGCTGGTGGCTACTATGAAGAGACTCAAGGTACAAGCACCTTGGCAGGCATCCCTCTTGAAGCGTATCAATGTCGGTGGCTCATTTGGCCCTGAAGGCTTTTCTCCCTATCCTTCAGTCAGGCCCTCTACTAATCTTCACAGACAGCACCACTGTCATGTGGTACATCAACAAACCAGGGGGGACCAGGTCCTATCTTCTATGCAGGCTGGGTCTGCAAATTTGGGAATTAGCCTCGAAACAACTTCTCTTCGGACAACATACATCCTTTCTCAGGACAACCTTGAGGCAGGTGCTCTAAGCAGATCATTCTCTCTCTCCATCATGAGTGGATTTTACACAGGAAAGTTTTCCTAGATATAGTCCACCAATGGGGTACACCACATATTGATCTGTTTGCCCCCCCCCCCCCCCCCCAGAACAGACTACTGAGAATTCTGTGCCAGACACCACTCTCCCCTAACTTTGAGATTGGACGCCTTCACCATCTCATGGAAGGGACTGTTTCTGTATGCCTCTTCCGTATCTTTCAGAAAGTCCTCCTGAAGATCAGGAGAGACTGCCAAAAATTTTGCTGGTGACTCCCTACTGGCCAAGGCAGCATTTGTTTCCCCTTCTACAATCCCTTGCCAAAGGCAATCACCGCAAGTTACCTCACAAGGTGAACCTATTCACGCAAGAAAAGGGTGCTGTCATCCATCCACACCTAGAGATGCTGAGCCTTACTCTCTGGATGATAAACTTCTAGTACCCTTCAGACACCGCTACACAGTTGGTGTGCTTTCTATCTTGCAGGAGGCCAGGAAACCCAAACAAGGATATCCTTCATTTGTAAATGGGAGAGATTCTCAAAATGGTGTCTCTAGAGACACAAGGACCCCCTTCTAGTGGATGTCCCTTTAGTCTTGGCTTATATGTATTAGCTGATTAAAGCAGGTCTTTCATGCTCTTCAGTGAAAGTGCACCTCTCTGCTATCTCTACCTGCCTATTCCTGTAACCTACTTTACTCTCCACGTTGGATGTTACATTGTTCTTAAGGTGTCTTACACGCAAGACCACCTAGAAAACCTACCCCACCACTCTGGGACCTGAATTATATCCCAGAGAAACTTGCAATAACTACATCTGAACCAGCCACTTCTGCATCCTTGCAGATGTAAGAGTTTTGCTGGTAGACCTCTCTTCAGCAAGAAGTGTCTGAGTTACAGGCAGACATGGCATGCCCTCCTTACACTGTCTTGCATAAAGACAGGGTGACCCTGCGCACAACCCCTCCATGCCCAAAGTGGTCAGCGAGCTGTCACTTAATCACTTACCAACCACTTTCTCTTCCGAGAATGACAGTGAGAGAGGATACTATGCTCACTGGAGGTTCACAAGCAACTAAAATTTTATCTGGACAAAACCAAGTCAGTCAGAAAATCAGATCAACTTTTTTGTTTCCTTCCATTCCAGAGCCGTGGGCAAGGCAGTCTCCAAACAGACCATTCCCTTGTGGATCAGGAAAACTGTTTCTGCTAGTCGTACCATGGCAAAGACCTGAATCAAGGGATCAGGGCTCATTCTACTAGAGCTGTATCTTCCTCCAAACCCTCCTTCAAGGTCCTGGACACATGTACCATCCTTGAGCTAGCCACCTGGAGCACTGTACATATCTTCGCAAAACATTACAAACTGGACCACATCTCCAGTGCAGGCTTCACAAGGATTTCTCAAATCCGTTATCTCTATCTAAACCCTTCCTCCTTCCTGAGCTGTGGTACTCTCCCATAGTAAGAATACTGCAACATTAGAATTGAACAACATAGAATCATTGTATAAGCTCTTAGCATAACCACAGATGTCCTCTTTCGTGTTAGTATTCCTTCCCTCCATCCTGACCCCCTAGTTTCATATCTACAGGTCTGTGGGCCTTCACAGTGCCCCTACCGGCATTAGGTTCATTTTTGGATAGTTTGACATTCCACCAATCTGAAGGACATCTTTTGGCATCTCCTAGGCTACTGTCTGATTGGGCACTTAGTGCTGAGGTCTGTGCCTGCAGACGTCACATTTAAGGTCCCTGGTTTATGGCCTTGCGTGTAAAGTCCCAGGCACCAACAGCAACCAGGCTGAAAGCTTTTTGTATAGGAGCAGACTTTTGGGTCGCCTAAGACTGAGGATCCCACAGTAAGAATACTGCAACATGAGAATAGAAGGACATCTATGTTTATGATAAGATTTTACACAAGTATTTCAGGTTTAGGTGTCTCACATATGTGCATTAGGACTCCCGCACTGGACATGCATCTGATGTATGTTGCCTAGAAGGTGTAAAGGCTTTAATGTACTGGCTGGACTTTGACTATCCTAGGCAGGATATTTCCAAGAGTAAATACTGCAACAGTGAGAAGTAGGACATTTATTGATATGGTTAGTGTTAAATAAAATAAGATTTCAATACACAGGAGGTTCAGGTTAAAAGATTTACTAGTGTACACCAGGAGGCAGAAAACGTACAAGTACAGAATTTTGTCTGACATGAAACAGGAAGCACACAATTTTATATAGGTTTAACATTTAAGCTATGCCCACCTTACTGACTTGATATGTCACAGGGCATTTACATCACTTTAGCTTACAGTCCTGTATTCATAAAGCTGTTTATGCTGTATATTTAAAAAAAAACTTTTCCTCTAGATACAATATGGCCTTGCTATCCAGCTGGTCAGACATAATGTCTTTCTGTAAAGTTACTTCAAGGTTTCATATCAGTTCGAATACAATAGCAGCTTCAGTCTTTTAATACACGTCTTTGTTACACTTTCTCACACAGCTGCATGCTATCTCAGTAACACATATACAAGGCCAAATCATTCCAACAGGAAAGAGCAGAAGATTTCATTATTTCACACATTTAATTTCCTGACCCAGCAGATAATCACTTGTGAAAAGCATAAACATTAAAACTTGCTAAGCTAGCATTCTGCCAGGGTCAAAGATCAGCTTTGCTTCAAGCCACACTGCAGTTTCACAATTACTTACATTTACACATGAATTAATCTGTACTGTTATATGATTAATAGAATAAAATGCATTATATTCTACTTTGCTTTTAAACTAGCATTTCTCATATATTCAAATACACATTTTTCTAACATTTCCCCCCCCCCTATTAATATTTTTTATTCTTTTTTGAAGTATGCATAGTGTCATTTCATCTCCTAGCCTTTTCCACTTAGGATTTTCAGCTAGGTGAGTCATTCAATCTATACTTCAGAAAAAATGTCATCTGAGATCAATCTTTCAATCTCAATATCTTGGTACAAAGTTTCAGTAACAGATACATCAATAAAATCTTTGATTAATCTTTTCATGCAGGGAATTCCACAGCAAACACATTCTCCTATTAGGAGTATACCCACACAAATGGCAATCAGAATATTCATTAGGATGGAACCCCACCCCCCAAATAGATTCTGGAAAAAGTCCGTCAGTGGGTTTGGGCCTGGTTCAGTCATGGCTGATACTTGCTGAATTACCTCTAGGTGGTTATTGATCTCATGACGATTGTCAGGAATACAAGCACAGCTTTCTTCTTTGAAAAGCGCGCACGTACCTTCTCTCGCCACTAGGGTGAAGTCAAGAGCCATTCGATTTTGTAGCACAACAGTTCTCATTGCATTCAGTTAATCAGTCACCAGTTCTAGGGCGGAAAAAGTTGCATTACTCATTACTTCGAGAAGTTTCGACAACTTCCTCAGCTCCCAGATCGATTTGACTGCTCCATAGGCTGGGAATATTCCTGCCCAAGATACAACACTGTCACTCAAGTCCATATGGGTCAATTTGCTTGTCTTTTACTGAAATGTGGTCTTTCCAGCCAGCTTCGATCTTTCCAACTGGATTCACAGGTTTTTCAACTGGACCTTCGGGTTTTCGGGCTGCGTCTCTCACGTTTTGTATCTTACCCAAAGGTAATTCTGCAGTATGTCTTATTGCCGGAACCAAATAACCCAAAAAACAACTGCCGGACCAATTCTCAGGTAACCATTTATATGCCTTTTTCCCACAAATAAAATAACAGTTTTCTACTTTAGTACTAATACGCATCAGCCCTGCATGAAACATTTTCTGATCTATAACTGACAATTGTTTAAACAAAACTGGATTTTTGCGAAAGTCATTCATAGTGGTTTTCAATGAGTTCAAATACTAGTCATAATTAGTATTGCAAAAAGTATTGCCATTACCATTCTTAATATAACATCGGTAAGATATGGTTATATTACTATTGCTCCAGCCCACATGGAGGGTGTCATTTTTATAAAAACATACAACTTTTTTGTGTGTGACAGGTAAAAATAAAGCCATTTTGTCCTGTGATCTCACAGTTCCTGTATCGAAAAGTAAAAAAGAGGAATCTTGACCAATGGATGGGAGATCGCAGATACACCCCAGGGGTTACCTCAGTGTCACTGCTCGACAGAGGCACAGCAAAATAATGGGCATAGTTTCTCCAAACTAAAGGGGTGGCGTAAGCCACAAAACTATGGGCTAGGCTTATAAATGCCCTCGGGCAGATAGCCTAGTATGAACCTATGAACCTATAAATTCTCCCAAGTCTCATTTATCCCCAAAGGGACAGCGGACATTATCAGTCCTCCATATGCTGTCGGTATAGCTGTACAAACCCAGCAATTTGAAATGTTCATAGTCTCTGCATATACACTTTTCATGGCTAGGTATGTGTTAAAATTTGGATGCCAGTCTATAGACGTTTCATCACGCCTTCCCACTTTCACTTGTGTGGTTGTGTGTAGGATAAACCACAACAAGAGGAAAATTGTCACAATTAGTCAATATATGTACACTCAAAATGATTATGCAACATCTCTGGGGTTCTAAATTTCTATTCGCTTTGTTTTTGGCCATCTCGGTCTGGTTGTGCATCAGTCACAAAGTTTTTATCAAGTTGAAAGTTCTTTACCGGTTTACAATGTGTCAAATGAACCCAGGACATCCTCTCGGCCACTCTGACTGCAGTAGGCTCTGCCAACAGAACCTGGTACGGTCCCTCCCACTTTGGACTCTCCCAATTCTTCCTTTTCGTCACTTTCAGCCAAACCCACGACCCTGGGGCCAAGACTGCTTTCACCGGTCTGGTCTGTTCCTTATCTGAAAAAGAGTTAAACTGCAAAACAGATTTATTTGTTAACAGTTTCCTCATATAACTAGCTAATGAACTGTCAGCCTCTTGCTCTGCAGGCATGAGAGCTTTCCACTGAGGCACATAATATGCTGTCACAAAAACCATTTCAAAGGGAGTCAAACCCTTTACATTTGGAACCGTTCTCATACTCAGCAGTGCTAAAGGCAGACAGTATATCCAATTCTTTTGGGTTTCCTCTACTAGCTTCCTAAGTTTACTTTTTAGGGTACCATTGTACCTTTCCCACCAGTCCTGCTGACTGTGGGTGGTAGGCACAATGGTTCTTTAAGGAGATACCAAAAAATCTCCCAAGTTGGTGGATTGTCTGGTTTACAAAATGTGTGCCGTTGTCACTATAAATCCTTTCCGGAATGCCAAATCTAGGAATTACTTCTTTTATCAGGGCTTTCGCCACTGTTGCTGCATCCGGGTTTTTGGTTTGAAAAGCTTCTACCCATTTGGAAAACATGTCTACAATAACTAAACAAAACTTTTTCCCTTCACATTTATTCAATTCTATGAAATCCATACAAATAGTATGGAACGGGTATGGTGGTATAGGAAAACTTCCTTGCTTGGTTTTAAATGCTCCTTGTGCATGGTGCTTGTTACAAGTATGACAAGCTGCACAAAATTTTTGTGTAGTTTGTGTATCCATATGTTTGGAATATTTGGTTTACTAACTGTACCATCCCCCCTGTTGAGACATGGCACTGCCCATGGCTCAACAAAGCTGCATATCTAAATAAATTAGACGGCAATATTGTTTTTTTCTTTGGAAATGTACAGTTCATTCTCAAGAATTGCACCTCGTTTTACCCATTTTTGTTTCTCTGCTTTTGTAGTAAGCGTCTTCATTTTTAACATGTCTAAATCTAAAATCTCAGAGGGTTGTAATTCCTCATTTAAAAGTAAAGTTTCTGAGTCTGAGGCTGCTTGCTTTGCAGCTGCATCAGCTCGTGCATTGCCTTTTGAAATCTTATCCTGCTGTTTTGTATGAGCTACACATTTACAAATAGCTACTTTGGTAGGTAACTGATTAGATTCTAATAACTCCAAAATAATTTGCGCATGATTAATAGGTTTTCCACTGGATGTTATCATGCCTCTATTTTTCCATTGTTGTGCAAATACATGTACTGTAGAAAAAGCATACTGACTATCAGTATATATGTTCACACACTTGTTTTTTACTAAAGTACATGCCCTCGTCAAAGCTATCAATTCTGCTGCTTGTGCAGATAAGTTGTGTGGTAAGGATTGAGCTTCTAAAATTTCAGTGTCTTAACTACTGCATACCCTACCAGATTCTTCCCTGTAGGACCCCTTCTGCATGAGCCGTCCACGTAATGTCACCTCGGCATTATCCAAGGGCATATCTGTGAGATCTTGTCTAGGTAAAGCTAACTGTTCAATTTCCTGCAGGCAGCTGTGTGGTGTGCCCTCCGCAGGAGTTGGAAGTAATATTGATGGATTCAGTGTCGTACATCGTTCAATTGTCATAATGAGGTTGGCTCAGCAGTATAGTCGTACATGAAAGATGTCTAGCAGGAGAAAGGTATGCCACTTTCTCTTGCAGTACAATTATTGCAACTGCATGAGGCACTCTCAATGTGAGAGGGTGGAATAACACCACTGAGGCCGAAGCCTGTACTGCCATTGCAGCTGCAACTAGTGCTTGTACACAGTGAGCAAAGATCGCGCCACTGGGTCTAACTGTGATGAATAATAGGCTATGGGGCGTTGCTTATCCCCATGTTGCGTCAATACTGACGTCATATATCCTTGCTTACAATCTACGGTCTGAAAGAATCGTTTATGATAATTCGGAAGTCCTAAAACTAATGAAGAAGCTATCAACTGCTTCAACCTGCAGAAAGCCGTTTCTGCTTCGGGTGTCCATTGTAAGATATCTTGTGCTGCCATTGCTGTCTTTTATATCAAGTCAGTCAGTGGAGCAGATTCCAAAGCATAATTTGGTATCCAACTCCGACAAAAATTAGTTGTACCCAAGAAAGACATCATTTCTTTCTTGGTTGTTGGTTTGGGTGCTTGCAAAATTGCTGTTTTTCTTTCCTCATCTAGTATTCTACCTTCATTGGATAATCCATATCCCAAGTATCTAACTTGTTTTCTCCAAAGTTGTAACTTACTTTTGTTTACTTTGTGTCCTTGTGTTGCTAAAAATTTCAATAATGCTACAGTATCCTCCCTGCACTGTTGCTGGGTGGGGGCTGCTAGCAAGATGTCATCTACGTAAAGTAGAATTTGACTACCTCCCGGTGGGGTAAACCCTGCCAGGTTGCTAGCCATTTCTTGTGCAGATATTGTTGGACTCTCACAATATCCCTGTGGTAGTCGAGTATATGTATACCTTTTACCCTGAAATGTAAATGCAAACCAATATTGACTATCAGGATGTATAGGTATTGAAAAGAAAGCATTGCTAATGTCTACCACAGAGAAATATTTCTGTTGCGGTTCTAAATCGTTTAACAAAGTATGTGGGTCTGGCACCGTAGGTGCTCTAGGTATTACTGCATTATTTACAGCTTGTAAATCTTGTACCATCCGCTATTCCCCGTTTGCTTTTTTTAACAGGAAATAGGGGTGTATTACATGGTGAATCAGGAGATTCTACCAGTACTCTTTCTTTGAGTAATGCTGCTATCATAGGCTTAATTTTTATTTCTGCATCCTTTCTCAAAGGGGTATCGTCTTTTCTGTGGTCTAAAAGCTGACTTTGGGGTAATTGTAAATGGTCCTGCTGTTCGAATTAGTCCTACATCTGACTTGCCTGTTGACCAAAGAGTTGTTGGAATTTCACATAAAGCCTTTTCTTCTAATAAGAACGCTAATCAGCTGTCCTCGCTAGATTGCAAGTGTACAGCTGGATGTGTCTGTCAACCAATTCAGTTTTTGTTTTTGTATCCCTTGTTCTGATAGTTCTAAATCAGTCTGTTTCTCCCATCTTGTTACTTTTTCTCCCAAGTCTGCCCATTTGACATTTTTGTTTTGTCAAGCTGACATGTGGTAACCGATTTGATCTATACAATGCAAGGAATTCTTGAGGTAACGAACGGCTAACTACACTGTTCCCCTCAGTATCCCAGTACAAAGTACGCAAAACCAATCTAGTTGCACGATTTCTAAACAATTCTTGCTCATACTCTCTATCAGGTCCTGGTGTAGTACAGGAGTATAGAGTACAGTGTAACGAATGCTGTCAATCAGTGTCAAGGGAGGGGGCTTTACTGATGGCTACGTTCATCAGTTCCTTGGTTACTGCCCCTGGACCAGTTGTGACTAGGTCCTGGCTGTACCAGTAAAAAGTTTCACCCTCCGATCGCACTACAAAGGTATCCATTTTTCTCTGTGCCTCCATACCTTGTACAGTTGGAACTACTGCTATGCCAAATATCTGCATAAGGTCCCTGCGCAATAGGTTTACTGGACACTTTGCAGAAACAACAATTTTACTTCTCTGGGTCATACCTGAAACAGGGTCAGTTATTGCTATATCATGGGAAAGTGGTTCCCTGTATAGCTGTCAGTTTGCTGTTTTCACTAATATATAATCAGGTGATTCGGAATGTTATGGTAACTTGGAGGGGCGTATCAAAGTCGGTGACGCTCCTGAGTCTCACAGGAATTTGACTTCCCTTCCCTCCACCAGAAGTGTAACTTCCGGTTTCGTATCTGCTAAGTAGATCTCTAAACTCAATAATGCTATGTCCAAAATTTCACTTTCTTCATTCTCCATATCTACTTGCACTTCCTCTACTCCTTCTATCACATTTACATTCGTTTTCTGTTTAGTAACTTTTCTTGATGATTTCTGACTTTCACATGATGCATCTTCACTATCATATAGTCAGTCCTCATCTCCCTTATCTTCTGAAATTACCTTTTTGTTTTGCCTACAATCCCTTGCTAGATGTCCCTTTTTCCCCGCACTTGAAGCATTCACCTCTTTTTCCTCTCTCCAAAATCTTCCGATAGTTTGTCAGACTGTTTGTTCCCCTGTGCATTTTTCTTGCCCTTTTTACCTGACTGTAATACAAATACTTCAGCTCCGTCTTCAGCAGTGAAGACTTGCGCCTTCTTTTTCTTTTTACTATTAAAACGTCTTTCAGCATGTCTAACGTATTCGAGTAAGGCTTGTAGCCTCCCTGTTCGATGGTCTATCATATGCTTTGTAATGAAGCTACTAATAGGTGCAATGCAACCTTTCAAAAATGCATTTTTTAATTGTTGTTCATATGGGGAATCATTTGTTTGGTTCTCAGGAACCGACATACCACTATGATTATTAAAACATTCTAATAATCTAGCATAATACCCATCTATTGTCTCATTTTCCTGTTGTATGCATTGATTAATGCAAGTCCAGTCTGCCCTAGGTTTTCATTTCTCAGAGATTCGGTCTGTCAGACCTTTCACTCTATTGTCTAACTGCGTCACTATGTGGGAGTGGTTTAAATTCTGCATTACGAGGATTCCAGTTGCCACAAATCATGTGCCAGTCTGGACCTATAATTTGTCTTACTACTTTTTCTACTTCTTCCCCATTCAAGTGGTAACTCAATCTCATGCCTTGTAAATCTTCTAAAAATTTCATAAAATTAACTTTCGGATGGGGGATTCCCTCAGTAGCCTTCCGGATATCTTCCGGTGTCCATGGTCTATATACTGAGTGTTGGGTCCTGCCCTTCCTGTCCTGCCTGAGGATTTGGAACTTCTATAAGTGGGTATATTTCTTCCTCATTCTCATCCTGTAGATTTCTCTCTGTTTGGTATGATTCTGTGTCCCTATGTGTTTTACGTGTTCAGGACCTAGTTTCAATAGGATCTCTAACAAATGGTTGTGGTCTTGCTGAAACTTCAGGATAAGGCGGAGGCGGACCAGCCTGTCCACTCGCTTCATATCCTGAAAAGGGTAAGGGAGGGGGCAAAGGAGGAGGAGCTGTCGCTATTACCAAGTTATTATCCTCTTTGTCTAGAAATAATGTTTTTGAATTTTTCAGCTTCTGCTCTCTACGATTTGCTTCCTCAATCCACCTGTGTGCCTGAGGAATGCCTAATTGGCGTTGCTTTTTTGCCTGACCTTCCGCATCAGATTTAAGCTGTTTAAGTTTAACTAGTGAAGTTTTATCTAGTTTACCATCAAATTCATATTTATTAACCCATTTCGTATAATACCTAACGTTATCAGAACGTTGTAATTGCATGTATTTTGCGTCTTCGGTTAGGGGCGGATCTCGCAATGTTTTAGTGCACTGATTACCCATGTCAAAGAAAATGTTGCGTAACCCTTTTTTATCACGTGATATCAAGATGTCCTTCATGGATGCATCTGCAGTCATAACAACTGGGTTGTCCTGTCGTCAGGCAGCCCTTCGGTCGGCCGGATTCCAAAGTCTGGGTCCGGCTTCGGCTGATGTCGCACTTCACCCGACGTCATCTCTGCTGGTCTTCGGGTATAAAGGCATCAGCCGACGCCATTTTCCTCAGTCTTTCTTGCCGCCCGAAGCAGAAGCTGTTCGCAAGTGCCGGTCGGTCAGATCCAGAGATTACTACTACCGAATACTACTTCGAAGACTTCTAAAAGCTAAGTACCCCGTTGGGGACTCTTTCTTGCCTCAGCCGATGTCAGAAAAAGTCAATAACTGTTTAACTTGTGGGAAACAAATACCTCATAAAGATTTCCACTCTTACTGTTTGCCTTGCTTAGGCCCAGACCACGACGTAGCAGCCTGTTCGCCTGCGCTTCTTCAACCGACGAACGCTAAGGCGTCGGTCGGAGTTTGCTGAACAGTTTTTCGCTCAGACTTTGCGATATTATGCCGCCGGATCCTCCGACTACCCAAATTATTAAAAACGCAAGGAAAAGACCGACACTCGCGGTTCGCGGTTTCGCCGAAACCACGGTGAAGCAAGTCGAGTGTCTCGGTTTCGGCGAAACCGAAAACTGGTCAATCTCCAGCCGAATCCATGGCTACTACTGAGGCTCCTGCTACCTTACCTGAATCGGCCTCAGAAATTTTGCCTACAACCGTGGTTTCTACTGATTTATCAGACACCATCCCTTTGGATGTCTCTACCCCAGCACGTGGTGCTGCTAGACCCCTGCAGCCATGTCTATCAAGGCCTTTGCCAGGGCCAAAGCAGCCAAATCTGCTAAGGCAGTGCCTGTTAAACCTCCCTCACACAGGCCCACTTCTAGTTCTCAAATGCTTACTCTGGCAGAAGATTTAATATCCTTAATTAGGGGATCCCAATCTCACCCAGACAGGGCCTCTCAGCCCCCTGAAAAGAGACCTAGGACAGAGCCGCCCGAGCCAGTGTCCTCTGAGGCTTCTGCGGATGACTCCGACATTTCAGAACAGCCAGAGGACCCTTTTTCTACATATGAAGACTCCGATGCTGAAGAATCCATTCCAGCTGCCTCGCCACCAGAGGAATTTTCCTTTGGGGAAACCTTGCATGCCATGAGAGAACAATTCCAATGGCAGGGACAAGATTTCTCAGACTCAAGAAAAAGGCTTAGGACCTTCCTACACTTACCACAACATAGGCCCTTAGCTATACCTCCTGTTTTACCTGTTGTGGATGACGATTTAATGATGTCTGCACTGCTCCTGATTCTTTACCTCCTGCCCCTGCCAAACCTGATAGATATTACAGGGTACCTGACACTCATCACCACCTATACAAGGCCCCACTGGCAGACCCGAAACTATTTCCCAGGGGCCTAAGGCAGTAGCCTCGACCACAGCAAAACCCTATTCCTTCAGAAAGGGAATCCAGGTCCTTAGACAGATGGGGGAAAAAAGTTTACACCTCTGCTACTCTCTCAGCTAGAGCTTTAAACTGTCAATTTCACATGATCCAATACCAAGAGTTTATGCTTGATCAGTTAACTAAGAAAGTATCCTCTGATGAATCTTTAGACAAGAAATATGTATTAGAAATGGTAAGTAACATACAACAGGTTAGTAACCATTCCTTAAAATGTGGCTATGATGCACTGGAGGCTTCATTTAGATCAGCCATGACTGGCACAGTGATAAGAAGACATGCATGGCTGAAAGAACAGGTCTTACCGGATCATGTTAAAGCAAAGCTATTAGATGCTCCCATGGATACGGCCAGTTTATTTGGTACACCTGCCCAGCAGGTAATGAAGAAAATGGAAGAAAAGGCAAAATCTGTACAGACAGTTAAAGATTTCTTACAGGTTCAGCCCCCAAGGTTTAGCAGGAACTGGCCTGCCAAAAATTGTTTTTTTCCTGACTCCACAAGATCCCAAAGGGGCAGAAACAGACGATCCAGAGGCAGAAATCAATCCAGAGGAGGTGCCTACAGAGGACGACAGTGGCAAGGTAATAACAGAGGCACAGACACAACCACTGCCACTGCAACAGGACAATCACAGTGACTTGACTCTAACTCCGCCTACCAGGGAGCAAATAGCAGCACCATTAGGCGGAAAGTTAGCCTTATTTTCGAAAAATTGGCACTATATCACAAAAGACAAGTGGATTTTGCAAACCATAGACCAAGGCTACCGGTTCCACTTCCACACCTTGCCAGTAAAAAGAGGAATGCCAAACCTGCCTCCAAATCAAAAGATAGAAGCTCTACAGCAGATAACTAAATTATCCAAGATGAGAGCTGTGGAAAGAGTACCAATAACAGAACAGGGCAAAGGATTCTACTCCAGACTCTTCCTAGTACCAAGAAAAGAGAAAAGTTGGAGACCTATTCTCGACCTGTCCATCTTAAACACATATATCATTGTCCCAAAATTCAAAATGCTGACCCTACAGCAACTTCTTCCCATGCTGGGCAAGGAGTGTTGGCTGGTAACTCTAGATCTCAAGGAGGCATACCTGCACGTCCCCATTCGACCCAATTGCAGAAGATACCTCAGATTTCTTGCAGGATCAAAGCATTATCAATTCTCAGCATTGCCCTTTGGCTTATCTACTGCGCCCAGAGTATTCACAAAATGCCTGGCATCAGTAATCGCTCACTGCAGAGTACAGGGAATCCAAATTTATCCATACCTGGACGACTGCCTGCTACAAGCGGACAACAAAAGCAAGCTGACAACAGATTTACAAAGGGTCATTTACTTGCTACAAGCCCTGGGATACACAGTCAACTTACAAAAGTCAAGGCTGATACCATCCCAGACAAGAACATTCTTGGGCGAGGAATTGGACACAGTAAAACAAATGGCATTCGTAACTACAGAAAAACAAAAAGAACTCCCTCTTTACTTCTTGGCATTAACAAGACAGAACAAACTAACAGCAAGAAAAGTTCTGCAGGCCTTGGGCTTCATGGCATCATGCATAATCTTGGTCCCACATGCCAGACTGCATATGAGAAAACTACAGTGGTACCTAAAGAATTTATGGTCTCAACACAGGCACAGCCTAGAAGCAGAAATACCATTAATCCCATGCCTAAAACAGGAATTCCTCTGGTGGGCCCAAGCATGCCAGTCAAACCCAGGCCTACCCTTCCACAAGTTTCGAACAAGCCAAACCATCACAACAGACGCCTCAGACCTAGGATGGGGGCACATGCTGGACAAATGCGCATAAGGATTGTGGACTCAGGACCAGCTGCACTTAAGCATAAACCAAAAGAAATGCTGGCAGTAAAACTGGCAATCCAAAAATTCAGACCATTCCTCAAAGAAGGCCATTTGATGATAAGGACAGACAACACCACAGTCATGTGGTACATCAACAAACAGGGAGGCACTCATTCATACCCCTATGCAGAATGACTTTGGACCTTTGGAATCTGGCTCTCAGCTACAACATCCAGTTACAGGCAATATTTGTACCGGAAAAGAGAACACCCTAGCAGACATGTTAAGCAGAACCACCTCTGATGCTCACGAATGGATGCTACACCCAGACATCTTCAAGACCATCACAAAGAAATGGGGAATGCCACAAATAGATCTATTCGCTTCCCCTCTCAATCACCAGCTCAAAAATTCTGCACAAGGACATTCCACCCACTTGCATGGAAGGTGGATTCTCTTTCCTTCAGCTGGACAGGTCTGACAGCATATGCATTTCCACCTCTTCCCTTGATACACAAGGTATTACTGAAAATCAAAGAGGAACGCCCAAGGATAATCCTGATAGCTCCGAACTGGCCAAGACAACACTGGTACCCACTGCTGAGGAGCATGTCTCGGGAGAAAATGTGGTCAATACCCCTGATGCCTTTGATGTTAACTCAGAATAACTACAGCATCATGCATCCAAACCTAAAAACTTTGCAGCTGACTGCCTGGAACATCACATAGCAGCAACTAAGCCAGATCTTTCCCAAAGGGTTAAAGACATTATCCTTGAAGCCCGCAGACCTTCAACAAGAAGGAACTATGCAGGAAAATGGAAAAGGTTTGTCATTTGGAGTCCTGAAAGAGGAAAAGATGTGTCGAATATAGATATTGCAAACATTCTGGAGTATTTGGCAGAGCTTTTACATACAGGCCTGTCCTATTCCTCCATCAAGATACATGCATCAGCTATTTCAGCAGAATACAGCTTTGATCCACCTGTCTTTTCACATCCTCTACTCGGGCAGTTCATCAGAGGGATCAAGAATGTAAAACCTCCAAGGAAACCACCATTACCAGCATGGGACTTGAACTTTGTGCTAGAAAAGTTGACACTCCCTCCGTTCGAACCAGCAGCAACAGCAGATCTACAGCACCTATCATGGAAAACTGCTTTCCTACTGGCAATTACCTCAGCAAGGAGGGTTTCGGAACTACAGGCCTTAATGGCAGTACAACCCTTCCTAATCTTCCATAAAGATAGGGTGTCCATGAGAACTAATCCTACATTTATGCCTAAGGTGGTATCCAGAGTGTCTTTAAACCAGGCAATCCACCTACCTACCTTCTTTCCCAATCCACAAAACAGAGGGGAAAGACTGCTGCATACCTTGGACGTACATAGACAGCTACGCTACTACCTGGACAGAACCAAAAGTAACAGAAAAACTGACCAGCTTTTGGTAGCCTATGCAACAGGGAGGGAAGGAAAAGCAATTTCCAAACAGAGAATCTCCAAATGGATAGGAAATTGCATAAGACTTTGTTACTCCTTCCATGGAAAACCAATTCCACAGAACATAAGGCCTCATTCTACAAGGGCTACAGCCACTACCACAGCTTTCTTACGAGGAGTGGCAACCAAGGACATTATTGAGGCGGCTACTTGGACCTCCGTGCATACATTTGCCAAGCATTATAATTTACCTCTATATTCTAGATCCCGAGCAGGGTTTGCCACTGCTGTATTGCAAGGGATCCTAACCACACCATAATTTTATCATCCTCCTCCCCTAGTTGGCTATGGTATTCTACCCAGTTGTTATGACTGCAGATGCATCCATGAAGGACATAGTACAGTTTTGTACCTACCATAAATGTAGATGTCCGAACTGGATAGCATCTGCAGTCAGGATTACCCTCCCTCCTCCCCTCTGTGGTACTCCTAGGGTATTTATCCTCCTAATAGCTAGCTGGGGAGGGGAGTCTCTTATGGTGTATTTGTTTGTATATATGTACATACATGCTTATTTTTGTGTTTGCCTTCTATCTTTTTGGAAACATTGGCATTTATCCAAAATTTAGCCTTCCAAGAGGGCAACTGGCATCTGGGGCAAGAAACACTGAGGAAAATGGCGTCGGCTGATGCCTTTATACCCGAAGACCAGCAGAGATGACGTCGGGTCAAGTGCGACATCAGCCGAAGCCGGACCCAGACTTTGGAATCCGGCCGACCGAAGGGCTGCCTGACGACAGGACAACCCAGTTGTTATGACTGCAGATGCTATCCAGTTCGGACATCTACATTTATGGTAGGTACAAAACTGTACTTTCTCAGTTCCTGTTCACAATTTATCTAGAATAACTGCCTACCTTTTTCTGTTACCCTGATCTATGACCAAATATACAGTACTTCCTTTTGCCCCTGATCTGTAAAACAAATCTTAACAATATACTGTAACTTAGTCCCTGATCTAAAACAGAAAAAAAGGCAAATTCTTCCTACCTGAGAAAGTCCAAGTTCCGCTTTTCGGCTGCTGATCAGAAAGTGGCCAGCCTCTTTACACGACAATTCAGTCGGAGGTCTTTTCACTCAAGAACCATTTCAGTAACTTCTGCGCAGTATTCGACCACCGATACGCTCTGATCTGCAGCTTACCAAGGGAATTCCGGTCCGAAGGACCAAACTGTTAAATAAAATAAGATTTCAATACACAGGAGGTTCAGGTTAAAAAGTTTACTAGTGTACACCAGGAGGCAAAAAACATGCAAGTACAGAATTTTGTCTGACATGAAACAGGAAGCACACAATTTTATATAGGTTTAACATTTAAGCTATGCCCACCTTACTGACGTGAAATGTCACAGGGCATCTACATCACTTTAGCTTACAGTTCTCTATTCATAAAGCTGTTGATGCTGTATATTTAAAAAAAAAACTTTTCCTCTAGATACAATACAGCCTTGCTATCCAGCTGGTCAGACATAATGTCTTTCTGTAAAGTTACTTCTTCAAGGTTTCATATCAGTTCAAATACAATAGCAGCTTCAGACTTTTAATGCACGTCTTTGTTCTCTGTTACACTTTCTCACACAGCTGCGTGCTATCTCAGTAACACATATACAAGGCCAAATAATTCCAACAGGAAAGAGCAGAAGATTTCATTATTTCACACATTTAATTTCTTGACCAAGCAGATAATCACTTGTGAAAAGCATAAACATTAAAACTTGCTAAGCTAGCATTCTGCCAGGGTCAAAGATCAGCTTTACTTCAAGCCACACTGCAGTTTCAAAACTACTTACATTTACACATGAATTAATCTGTACTGTTATATGATTAATAGAATAAAATGCATTGTATACTACTTTGCTTTTAAACTAGCATTTATCATATATTCAAATACACATTTTTGTAACAGTTAGATCTTGCACAACTGTACTTTTTCTTCTCCCTTCTACAGAAGATGCCCCCTATAGTAAGTATGTTTTAGTAGTACTATGGAGTTTTTTTCCTTTGTGAAGATCAGAAGACTGTGTTCTGCTTTAGTGTTTACAGCTGGTTTACCTGCTGACGTCTTCGCTTAAAGAAAAAGGCAGGCTCCACCCGAAGTGTGTTCGGCTGCTGTAAATAGTCAGGCCAGAATTGACATGCTTGTAGCTAATCCCATATAGGTGATATTTTTTTGTAGTGTTTTTTTTTTCTTTTTGAAGGTACTTCTGTGGTAAACATCCTCATGCATCTGTGGATTTTTTTTTAGTAATGTGTACTGTTCAGTCCCTCCATTTAACTTTGGTCATTGTAAATCAGCTGTTGTCCTCTGACAGTCTTAGAACATACTTTGTGTGTTTTACAGCAGCAGGTCATTGCAATCTGTGCTCGTTAACATTTTTGAGGAGGGGCTACAGATCCCTTTCCCATATCTTAAATGGAAATGTATTTGTATAGACTTGATGAAATTTGAAGCATGCATTTATGAGGCGTTTCTTTGTGGTGTTGCACTTGGAGGATTGGTGACTTGGAGTTCTTCTTTGGGTGGGGGTGTGGGGTTCTTTTGGAAATGTATAGTGGAATATGTTTACTTGTTTTCTTGGCTAATTTGAACAGCAAGTACCTCATTCATTTTTCTGAAATTGATTGCAGTTACGAGTTTAGAATACCTATTTATATTTTATAATCCTATATGTTTTATAGATTCTAATTTTCCTTTTTTTTTTTACCAATTTCTGCCTTGTTCAGCAGTTTTTCTGGAGACAGTATGCAGCAAACAAGTATACTGCAGTCAAGTATGCAGCAGCCAAGTGTACAGCAAGCCAGTGTGCCACAGTCTGACCTTCCACAACCTGGATTAACACAGCCTACTCTGCCGCAGCCTACTGTGCCACGGCCTACTATGCAGCAGTTTGGCATTCCACAGTCTAGCATTCAGCAAGTTGTTTATGCGTCACATCTTCCTCCAGTTTCTTCGCAGCTCCCTCCACAGATTCCTCAACAGATTTCTTTACAAATTCCTCAGCAGCTTCCTCTGCAACTCCCCTTGCAACTCCCTCCACATATTCCACCGCAGCTTCCTTTGCAGATGACACCTCAACTTCCACAACAGTATCCTCTCCAAATACCACAACAGCATCCTCTTGGAATTCCGCAGCAGCATCATTTGCAAATTCCACCACAGCATCCTCTGCAGCATCCCCTGCAGTTTCCGCCTCAGATCCCACTACAACACCCTCAAATTCCACTGCAGCATCCACAGATTGTGCCGCAGCATCCTTCACAGTTGCTGCCACAGATTCAGCTGCAGCATCTTCCTCAGACACCACCCCAACAGCCTCCTCAGACACCACCACAGCATCCTCCTCAGACGCCACCACAGCCTCCGTCACAAACTCCACCACAGCATCCAAATGTGGAGAATTTTCAGCAGCGATCAGCAGAACCACAGACTGAATCTTCACATCAGCAAGTTAGTGCATTAAGAAATGTTTTGCTTCTGCTTATTTTTGCTTTTTCTAAAAAAAAAAAAAAAAAAAAAAATGTAAATTTATATAGAAAGTGTGTTCTGAAATCCATAGAATTTTGCTTGGACGGGTGTATTGCTGTGTCCTTCTGAAATGTAGGCTGCTTATGATATGAGGCAAGGATGGTGTTTGTAGCAAAATTAAGGTTTGGAAATGAAAAACTGAGGTTAGACTGAAATGTAAGGTTGTGATGCTGGGAACGTGTTGGGGGAAAGATAAGAGGAAAGTCAAGGGAGAAATTGAAAACTTTAAACTAGCTGAGTAATTCCTTTAGGTATGTTTGGGGAAAAGAAATTGATTTTTAGCTTGGTATATTTGTCCTGGAGTTTGCTATTGTGGGCAGTGTGGCTCATGTAGAAGTATTTAGCGAGTAGTTCACAATACTGATTAGCTGTGAAGCCAGGTAACGTACCTACAGGGGGCATTGTTCTGATGGTACAAGCATTAGTTGTCTTTTGAGGGGTGGCTACTAAGAGGAAGCAATGGTTATTGTGACTGCATGAATTGTTGAGGTCTTTTTATGTTTGTAGTCCTCATCTGTAGACTTTCATTTAGCAGGTAATTGAGGATGGGGAGGTGCCTCAAAAATTGGAAAACTGGGCATTACTTCTGTAGCAGATGGGGTTCTAGTTGGGAGGCAGAGACCTACTTGCTAATTAGCCTAACCTCACTTGTGTGTGTGTGTGTGTGTGGGGGGGGGGGGGTGGCTTACACATGGTCAGTTTTGTAAGTTGTTATAATAAAGATGGTTACTTGAATGTCGGCCAGCTTGGATTTATGAAGGAAGCAGTCATAACCAGTATCGCTGGTAAACAGTGGTTGGAAGGGCGGATCAGGGAATTGGTTGGGTGGACACTTAAATCTTGGAGAAGCCTGTGGTTCTTTTGTAAATGTTTTCTTAGATTACAAGTAATGAAAGTTAGTGGAGTTAGGATGACTTTAAGGTTTTGAGAGTTGGAACTGTTATGTTTTACATTGCAATGCAGATGTTTGTGAACCATATCTGTGCAGTTTAGGTTATTTGTTTACAAGTTGAATGACTGTGAGGGAAGTGAGTACTGCAGGGAAGTATGTGACTTAAAGCAAATTATTTGTACATTAATAATTTGTTTAATGCTAAAAATTTCACGATGGTTTACTTTTGCAGGTGTGTTGTGAAAAATGAAAGTAGAGATGCAATTTTTTTTGATCTTTCAGTGGCATGAATCAGTTTTTCATTACATAGACTTCTGTCTAGTCAGGTAAGACTTTACAAAAAATGTTAAGTTGCATTTCAGTGCGTTGTCACTTCTGAGTGGGCTCATACTATAAGGCCACATTCAGTTACAGCCAGGACAATGTAGAGAAAAAGCAGATGAACAGGACGACGTAAGTCACTGATGCAGTATTCCAAACGCATGGTTTATCTGCAGGGGTTCCTAAGTCTTCTATAAGCTGTTTGTCTAGCATATGACCTCAGCCCGTGACCATAGGGGTATATAAGCTGACGTATCAGCATAAATCCTCAGACCATCTCACCTCTAGCCCAAATGCAGGTCTTGCACTTGTCGGTCTGATCCTCTCGTGGTTTTGTACTGTAAGCCTTCTCTGATTCAGATATGTGCCTTGTTGGGGAGCCTTCCTTTTTTGTTTGTGCTGTTTATCTGTGATTTTGTTAGATGTCAGCTAGGATGGGAAGATACTTCTGTATTAGGCAGATACTCTATAAAGACAACCATTCCCATTGCCTTTTTTGCTTATGCAGAGCATGACTACAAATCTTGTTCCATCTGCCAGTCATTCTTACCCAGTGACTTTGCAGTCCCATTTGTCATTTCATAGATTCCTGGAAGGTCAGTGTCTGGAGCAGGTGGCCCAGTCTGATGGCAGACCCCTTCTGCTCCTGATTTATCATGTGTCCTAAAGAAACTACTCAGAAGGCCTAGATGATGTTCATCGTGCATACAGCTGCAGTCATAACAGATGGGTTCTCCTGCCGTCAGGCGGGTCCTCGGTCGGCCGAATTCCAAAGTCTAGGTCCGGCGTCGGTTGTCGTCGCTTCTTCCCTGACGTCAGTGCAACAGGGGTATAAAGGAACCAGCCGACGCCATTTTCTTCAGTCTTTCTTGCCGCGCGGTGCCCGAAGCAGAAGCAGTTCGCAAGTGCCGGTCGGCCAGCTGCTGAGATTACGAAAATTTGGAAACCAAAGTCTTCTTAAAAGCCAAGTACCCCGTTGGGGAAACTTTTCTTGCCTCAGACCGATGTCAGACAAAGTTAATAATTGTATTTCTTGTGGGAAGCAAATACCGCATAAGGATTTCCATTCCCTCTGTATACCTTGTTTAGGCCCAGACCACCTAAAGCCGACTACACGTGGTCCGCTTCTCAGCGAGGCGCCTACGCAGCCTCTGATTACCGACTACACTTCTTTGACGGTGTCTCCTGTGCCCGAGGTCGCAGGCTCCTTGGCCCACACCCCGACTACAGATACCGAAGCCACTCTTGGCGTTGAAACTAAGAATGTGGACAGGTCCACCTCCACTCAAGGTGTCTTCAGACCTTCCTCTTCTTTCTCCATGAAGGCTTTCACAAAGCCTAAAGCAACCATGCACCCTAAGAGACCAGATACACAGGGCCCATCTCCAGGCCCCATGTCTAAGAAAAACAGATGCTTAAAATGGCTGAGGATTTAATTTAATCAGAGGTTCTCAGCCCCCACCGGACAAAAGGCCCAGAGTGGAGGAATTTTCCTCCTCCTCTGATCAGGGCTCCATTATTTCAGAGCACTCTGATCAGGAACATTCTTACTCCCCTTTTGAAGACTCTGATGTGGAGGAGTCCATCCCTTCTGTATCCCCCCCTGAGGATTATTCATTTGGGGAAACTTTGCATACCTTAAGGGAACACTTCCACTGGGAAGGCCAGGATTATTCAGATTCCAAGAAAAGGCTCAGGGAATGTCTCTTGTTACCTCGGCACAGGCCTCTGGCTATACCTCCTGTCTTGGACATCCTAGATGATGTTTACTCGGAGGCCTGCCTTAACCCGGACTCTCTACCTCCTGCTCCAGTTAAGCCTGACCGGTACTACAGGGTTCCTGACTCGCACCAATTTCTATACAAAAGCCATGCTGCTGACCCAGAAACCATCTCACAGGGCCCCAAGGGAGTTAAGGCCTCCATTGCCAAAAATCCATTGCCCTCAGAGAGAGATTCCAGATCCTTAGAAAGGTGGGGAAAAAAGGTATATACCTCTGCTACCTTATCCATGAGGGCCTTAAACTGTCAGTTTCATATGCTAACATACCAACAGTTTTTGTTATCACAATTGAAAAGTAAAATGTCACAACCTGAACAACCAGACTTGAAGGAGTTGCAGGATTTGATGCATAGTGCAGAACAAGTGGGTAAGCATACCTTACAATGTGGTTTTGATGCTCTAGAGGCCTCATGTAGAGCTGCTGTTACAGCATCAGTCATACGTAGGCATGCCTGGCTCAAGGAACAAGCTTTGCCTGATCATGTCAAAGCTAAATTACTAGACGCCCCTCTTCAAATGGATGTACTATTTGGTGCTAATGCTGAGGAGGTATTAAGGAAAATGGAGGAAAAGGCTAAATCAATGCAAACTGTGAAAGAATTTCTACAGGTTCAACCCCCACGTTGTAGTAGAAATTGGCCTTCCAAAAACTGGTCCTTTCCTGCCACAGACAGACCCCAAAGAGGCAGATACAGGCGCCAGAGGGGCAGAGGACAATCCCAAGGATCATATAGAGGCAGACAATGGCAAGCTCCTACACAGAGGTGGTGAGGACAACTCGCAATCTTTCAGAAAGCAAACCCAATGACTTCCCCCTTTGCATGCCAACCAGGTCTCAAATGGCAGCCCCCTTAGGAGGAAAGCTGGCATTATTTTCAAAAAATTGGCATGTCACAAAGGACAAATGGATCCTGGACATTATAAACAGAGGCTACAAATTCCATTTTCACACCCTTCCAAAAATGAGAGGCATGCCAAACCTGCCACACAATCAAAGGGCAGAAGCACAAAGGCAAATTACAGATCTCATAAACATGAAAGCTATTCAAGAGGTACCTAAGCACGAACAAGGTCAAGGTTTTTATTCCAGGCTATTTCTGGTGCCAAGGAAGGGAAAAGATTGGAGACCTATTTTGGATCTATCCATCCTAAACACATTTCTACTCGCACAAAATTCAAGATGCTCACTCTACAGCAACTTCTTCCCATGCTGGGCAAGGAGTCTTGGCTGGTAACATTGGACTTCAAGGAGGCATACCTGCATGTCCCAATCAGACAAAATTGCAGAAGGTACCTCAGATTTTTTGCAGGTTCAACCCATTATCAATTCTCTGCATTGCCCTTTGGCTTATCTACTGCGCCCAGAGTATTCACGAAATGCCTGGCATCAGTAATTGCCTACTGCAGACTTCAAGGGATACAAATATACCCCTATTTGGACGACTGCCTGATCCAAACGGACAGCAAGCACATTCTTATGAAACATCTGGCTTATGTAATAATGTTATTCAACTCTCTGGGATACACAGTCAACAAAAAGAAATCAAGGCTAATACCCTCTCGGAAGATAATTTTCCTGGGTGCCAATTTGGACACAAACACCCAGATGGCCTACCTCACGCCAGAGAAGCAGGGGCAACTAATTCAATACTTCAGAACACTAGCAAATTGCACCAGGCTGACTGCAAGGAAAATCCTGCAGGCTCTGGGATTCATGGCATCTTGCATCTTACTAATCCCATGTGCAAAGCTGCATATGAGGAAACTACAATGGTACCTGAAAAACACATGGTCTCAACACAGCCACAGTTTGGAAACAATAATACCACTAATTCCATGTCTGCAAAAGGAATTTCTGTGGTGGGCTCAAGCATGTCAAACACAATTCTTCCATTCAGCAAGCCTCAAGCAAATCAAGTCATCACAACAGACGCCTCGGACTACGCCTGGGGGGTGCACATGACAGATCGGTGCATTCAGGGCAAATGGTCCCAAAAAGAAAAGCACCTTCACATCAATCAAAAAGAAATGCTAGCAGTAATAAATGCTATTATAGCTTTCAAGGACCTTCTACAACCAGCCAACTATTGATAAGAACGGACAACACCACAGTTGTGGTACATAAACAGGGAGGAACACATTCTTGCCCCCTATGCAGACTGGCCGTGTCACTTTGCAACATGGCCATGGACTTACAAATGGAACTACAAGCACAGTACTTGCCAGACAAGGAAAACACGCTGGCAGACCACCTAAGCAGGAATATGACAGATCCACACGAATGGAAATTGCATCCAAAAGTTTTTACAGAAATAATCCAAGAATGGGGAAGGACAGACATAGATCTCTCTGCCTCCCTCAAGAATCATCAATTGACAAATTTCTGCTCAAGGATCTTCCATCCAAAGGCCTGGAGAGTGGACGCTCTCTTTCATTTGGACATCAGTGACAGTTTATGCCTTCCCTCCTCTTCCTCTGCTGCCCAAAGTTCTATTAAAGACCAAAGCAGACAGACCAAAGATGATTCTCATTGCTCTAGACTGGCCAAGGCAGCACTGGTACCCACTCCTGAGGAGCCTGACGCATTCCCCACCATGGACCCTGCCTCTAATGCCTCTTCTGACTCGGCACAGTTTCAAAACTCTTCACAGCCAGCTAAAAACACTCAATCTATCCGCATGGAAGATTCCTTAGCAGCACAACAGGCCCTACTCTCCAAGGAGGTGCAGGATGTCATTTTGGAGGCCAGAAGGCCATCAACTAGAAAAGCTTACTCTGCAAAATGGAAACGTTTTTGTGTCTGGAATGAGAAAAAGGGCCAGGATCCTGGAAAACTGAATTTACCTCAAATTCTACAGTATTTGGCTGAACTGCTAAGCAGTGGACTTCATCAAAATCCATGCCTCAGCCATTTCTGCAGAATACAACACTGATCCACCTTTATTCTCTCACCCTCTCAAGACAGATGTTCTTCATCTCACATTGCTGCAGTCCTTACATATGGGTAGTCCGCTGTCCTCGGTCGGCCCGAATACCAAAGTATTAGGCTGATGTCGGTCATGGGCGCTCAGATCTGACATCAGAGCGTCAGGGTATAAAGGCGCATGACCGACGTCATATCCCCAGTCTTTTTTGCCGCATGGTCCGATGCAGAAGCAGCGTTTGCAAGTGCCGTTCGACGTTCTGAAATTTTCGTATTCTGAGTTTCAGACCGAAACCAAGTTGGGCTAAGTACCCCGTTGGGGAATATTTTTGTTTTTTCTTGCATCAGTTAATTCCGGATGTCAGAAAAAGTGAATAATTGTATTTCTTGTGGGAAACAGATACCGCATAGGGATTACCACTCTCTTTGTATTCCTTGTTTGGGACCTGAGCACGACGTAGTCGGGTGTCGCTTTTGTGCTAGGTTTAATAAGTGCACCATTAAACGTAGGTTAGATTGCGCTAGGCTTGTCTTCGGTAAGCGGTGTAATTATAACATGCCGTCGGATCCTCCGCCCGCTACCGCGAAGAAGCGCAAAGACAAATCTTTAAAGTCCAGACAGGTTGAGTCGTCCGTTCCGGACGCCGGTTCTTTAGAAACTACGGTGGAATCTGTGGATCCAGCCGAGGTTTCAGTTGAGTCTCAGGGGGAGGCTTTAATTTTGCAAGATGTTGCCTCTCAGGAGTCAGGTCAGGCTGAGGGGGCCTCTCAGGTTGCTGTTCTCCCTTCCTTGCCTAAGGTGGTTAGGCCTTCTCCTTCTGTCTCTAAGGCTCCTTCCAAAGGTAGGCGTGGTTTGCCTTCCACGGGTGTCAGTCCTAGTTCTGCAGATTCTGTACCTAAAAAACACATGCTTAAAATGGCAGAAGATTTAATTTCTTTAATCTGAGGTTCTATGCCCCCTCCTGATAAGAGGCCTAGGGTGGAGCCAGAGGTGGAAAGTTTGGAGCAGGCTTCAGATTACTCAGTCTTCGGCTGAAGACATTCAGTATTTTCCTCCTTATTCAGATTCAGATGCAGAGGATTCCTCTCCTTCTGCTTCTCCTCCAGAGGATTTTTCTTTTTCAGAAACCCTGCATTCTATGAGGGAACATTTTAAATGGGAAGGTCAGGATTTCTCAGATTCCCGAAAGAGGCTTAGGGAATTTTTGTTTTTACCGCAACATAGGCCCTTGGCTATACCTCCTGTTTTGGATGTTGTCCAAGACGTTTTCTCCGAGGCTTCCCTTAATCCAGACTCTCTGCCTCCTGCGCCAGTTAAGCCAGACAGGTATTACAGAGTACCGGAGGCCCATAAATATCTGTATAAGAGTCCAAGGGCTGACCCAGAAACTATTAGCCAGGGACCTAAGGGTGTCAGGGCTTCGGTTGTAAAGAATCCAGTTCCTATAGATAGAGGCTAGAGCTTTGGATAGATGGGGTAAGAAAGTGTATACCTCTTCTAATTTAGCAATGAGGGCTTTGAATTGCCAGTTTCATATGGTGAAGTATCAGAATTTTCTCCTTACTAATCTAAAATCTAAAGTGGATGCTTTGGCAGAGGGCATAGAGTGAAAAGAATTACAGGATTTGGTGCATGCCTCTGAACAGGTGGGTAAGCATTCTTTGCAGTGTGGTTTCGATGCTTTACAGGCTTCTTCCAGGGTGGCTGCCACTGGTTCAGTTATTCGCAGGCACGCCTGGCTTAAGGATCAGAATTTGTCAGAGCATGTTAAAACTAGAATTTTGGATGCTCCTTTACAATCTGAAGTTTTGTTTGGTTCTCCTGTGGAGTCTGTCTTGAAGAAAATGGAAGACAAGGCTAAGTCTATGCAGACTGTTAAAGATTTTTTGCAGGTACAGCCTCCTAAGTTTAGCAGGAATTGGCCTACTAAGGGATGGGCTTATCCTTCTGATTCACAGTCTAGGGGTAGATCTAGACGTGGTAGGGGCAGAGCTCAGAGTACTTTCAGGCCTAGAACGTGGAGTTCACCTGCACAATCTACAGGTGAGGGCAGGGGCCAGTCCTTTCGTAAACAGGCCCAATGATCTGCATTTTCAGCTGCCAGATTCTTCCTGTCTGGCAGCTCCTTTGGGAGGAAAGTTGGCACTCCAAGCAAAACTGGCTTTTAGTCACCCATGACAAATGGGTGTTGGACATTATAGACCGAGGCTACAAGTTTTATTTCCATACATTGCCTCCTTTCAAAGGCATGCCAGACGTTCCTCCTCAGCAAAGGGTAGAGGCGCACAAGCAGATTTCTTTACTTCTTCAAATGGGGGCTATACAGCAGGTCCCTCTGTCAGAAGTGGGCCTAGGTTTTTATTCTCGCCTGTTTCTAGTACCAAAGAAAGGAAACACTTGGAGGCCGATTTTGGATTTATCTATCCTCAACACATACCTAGACATTCCAAAATTCAAAATGTTAACGTTGCAACAACTTCTACCTCTGTTGGGCAAAGATCACTGGATGGTAACTCTGGATCTCAAAGAGGCTTATCTTCCTGTTCCTATCAGGCCCAGTTGCAGGAGGTACCTGCGTTTTCGGGCTGGGACTTTACATTATCAGTTCTCTGCATTGCCCTTTGGCTTATTTATTGCGCCCAGATTGTTCACAAAGGTTCTGGCTCCAGTGATAGCCTTCTTACGGTTAAGAGGAATACAAATTTATCCTTACCTGGACGATTGCCTGATTCTTGCTCAAGACAAGGACGAACTTCTTCATCATCTACAGTATGTGATGGCAGTGTTAAGGTGCCTAGGGTATTCTGTGAACGAAACAAAGTCCAGTCTAGTACCCTCTCAGGAAATGTGCTTTCTGGGTGTGAGACTGAATACAGCTTCCCAGATGGCTTTTTTGACCCCGGACAAGCAAAAGAACCTTACTCTTTACTTCCATCAATTGTCTCTACGGTCCAGGCTGACTGCAAGGACAGTCCTTCAAGCCTTGGGGTTCATGGCATCTTGTATTCTGGTGCTTCCCAATGCCAAACTGCATATGAGGAAGCTACAATGGTATCTCAAATATGTATGGACACAACACTGCCAAGATCTGGACACTGTCATTCAAATAATACCTTGCATTCAAAAGGAATTTTTGTGGTGGGCTCAGGAATGTCACCTAAACAAGGGACTCTCTGTGACCCGACCAGAGGCGAGTCAGATTTTAACGACAGATGCTTCGGACAAGGCTTGGGGAGCACACCTCAATGGAAAGTGGGTTCAAGACACGTGGCCTGCCAGACTTCAACATTTACATATCAACTTGAAGGAGATGTTAGCAGTCCAATTTGCATTGATGGCTTTCAAGGATTTACTTCACCCAGGGCAAGTGTTGATTCAAACAGACAACACAACTGTCATGTGGTACATCAACAAGCAAGGGGGAACCCATTCGTACCCTCTTTGCAGGCAAGCAATGATTTTGTGGGAGACTGCTCTGTTTACACCTCAATCTTCAGGCAAGGTTTCTACCAGGAGCACAGAACTCCTTAGCAGATGTTTTGAGCAGACAGATAGTGGATCCCCACGAGTGGAAATTGGATCCTCATGTATTTGAAAATTGACAGTGATATGGGGAACTCCAGACATAGATCTGTTCGCTTCTCCACTAAATTTCCAGTTGCCAAAGTTTTGCACAAAGATGTTTCATCCCACAGCTTGGAAAGTGGATGCTCTATCATTCAGTTGGAGCAATCTTCACGTCTATGCCTTTCCGCCTCTGCCTCTCCTCCCCAAGGTACTCTTGAAGGTCAGACAAGACAAGCCCTCCATGATTCTAATAGCTCCGGATTGGCCTCGACAGCACTGGTACCCTCTGCTGAGGAGTTTAGTACGGGAGCCTCCATGGCCTTTGCCTTCGATTCCGCACCTTTTGTCACAGGAGAGCAATCATTTCCTCAATGTCAGGATTCAGTCCCTGCATCTGACAGCCTGGCATATTCTGTTCTAGACCCTGGAGGGTCGCAGCTTCCACAACAAGTTTTGAATGTTATTTTGGAGGCCAGGAGGCCTAGTACAAGGAAAGTTTATGCTGATAAATGGAGGAGATTTTTAATTTGTAGCAATACAAAGGGCTTTGATGCTTCCAGTGCTGATTTAAGTGTTTCTCTTCAATATCTTACAGAATTATTAGACAAGGGTTTGTCTTTCTCCTCTATAAAAGTTCATGCTGCAGCCATTTCTGCTCACTATGACTGTGACCCTCCATTATTCTCTCATCCTTTGTTTAAGCAATTTCTTAGAGGGGCAAAGAATATAAGACCCCCACGTAGAGCTCCTACTCCTGCCTGGGATCTCAATTTTGTGTTGGAAAAACTTACTTTACCTCCTTTTGAACCTGCAGCTACTGCGGAGTTAAAGTTTTTGTCTTGGAAGACTGCTTTTTTGTTGGCCATTACGTCTGCTAGAAGGGTTTCTGAATTACAGGCTCTTATGGCAGTTGAACCCTTCCTAATTTTTCATAAGGATAGAGTATCTCTGCGTACTAATCCTACTTTTATTCCTAAAGTGGTTTCAAATGTGGCCTTGAACCAATCAATTCATTTGCCTACTTTTTATGCAGATCCCCAAAATAAAGGGGAGAAAATTTTGCACACTTTGGATATTCACAGGCAGTTGCTTTATTATTTGAGCAGGACTAAAGGGTTCAGACAGTCTCAGCAGTTGTTTGTTTCTTTTGCTTTGGGTTCTCAGGGTAAACCTGTTTCAAAATAAACTATTTCTAAGTGGATTGGCTTTTGTATTGCTTTTTGTTGTTCTCATCATGGTAAGGAGATTCCGGCTGGAATCAGACCTCACTCCACTAGGGCTACTGCCACTTCTACAGCTTTTTTTAAGGGGAGTAGCTACTAAAGATATTTTGGAAGCAGCTACTTGGAGTGCAGTGCATACCTTTTCTAAACATTACCACCTTCCTCTTTATTCCAAATCTAGGGCTGGATTTGCCACTGCAATCTTACAGGGCATTTTGGCAGCTCCCAATGCTTTATGATTTTGCCAGCCTCCCTTTACCTCTGCTTTGGGATTCTACCCATATGTAAGGACTGCAGCAATGTGAGATGAAGAACATAGTACAGTTTTGTACCTACCATAAATGTAGATGTTCGAAGATCCACATTGCTGCAGTCCAATTTACCCTCCCTCCTTCCCTTCTGTAGTTTGGAATGGTTGTATGGTTTGGGTGGTAGCTGTTATTTGTACATGTCTTTTGGGGAAGTATTCTATTTTTGGCTGTGGCCTTTCCTTTTAGGGCCTTCTGACATCTGGGGCAAGAAAAGACTGGGGATATGACGTCGGTCATGCGCCTTTATACCCTGACGCTCTGATGTCAGATCTGAGCGCCCATGACCGACGTCAGCCTAATACTTTGGTATTCGGGCCGACCGAGGACAGCGGACTACCCATATGTAAGGACTGCAGCAATGTGGATCTTCGAACATCTACATTTATGGTAGGTACAAAACTGTACTTTTTTCAGAGGGGCTAAGAATTTAAGGCCTCCAAGGAAACAACCAATACCTGCTTGGAATCTTAATTTCATTCTGGAAAAACTGACCTTGCCTCCCTTTGAGCCAGCTGCCTCGTCAGATTTACAATATTTGTCCTGGAAAACAGCTTTCCTTCTGGCTATCACCTCAGCTCGTAGAGTTTCATAACTACAGGCTCTCATGGCTGGTCCAGCCTTTTATCATCTTCCATCAGGACAGAGTTTCCTTACGAACCAACCCGTCCTTTATGCCTAAAGTGGTATCCAGGGTAGCTTTAAATCAGGCCATACATTTACCTACTTTATATCCTAATCCTCAAAACAAAGGGGAGAGATTACTACATTCCTTGGACATCCACAGACAACTGCGTTATTATTTGGACAGAACAAAGCCTTTCAGAAAATCAGAACAGCTCTTTGTGGCCTATGCAGTAGGAGCTCAAGGGAAGCCAATTTCCAAACGGACAATCTCAAAATGGATAGCCCACTGCATACGCTTTTGCTATTCCTTTCATGGCAAAACTGTTCCTACAGGCATTAGAACTCATTCCACCAGGGCCACAACCACCTCTGCAGCTTTCCTCGGAGTTCCTACCAAGGATATTTTGGAAGCAGCCACTTGGAGTTCTGTGCATACCTTCTCCAAGCACTACAACCTACCATTATACTCCAAATCTAGAGCAGGCTTTGCCACTGCAGTCTTGCAGGGCATTTTGGCTCCTCCTAGTTCCACCTAGTGCCTACCACCCCTTTCTTAGCTTTGGGATTCTACCCATCTGTTATGACTGCAGCTGTATGCACGATGAACATAGAACAGTTTTGTACCTACCATAAATGTAGATGTTTGAGTGCTAATACAGCTGCAGTCCAGGTTTCCCTCCCTCCTTCCCCTCTTGGGACAGGCCTATAGGCTAACACATCCTCATACAACCTGATTGGGGTTTTCATTTATGATTTATTTGCTTGCAACTACTGTATTTTGATTATATTGCACTGCATTATCACACAAATTTATGTATTGCCTTCCTTCTGGGGGCACCTGACATCTGGGGCAAAAAAAACTGAAGAAAATGGCGTCGTTTGGTTCCTTTATACCCCTGTCGCACTGACGTCCGGGAAGAAGCGACGAGAACCGACGCCGGACCTAGACTTTGGAGTTCGGCCGACCGAGGACCCGCCTGACGGCAGGAGAACCCATCTGTTATGACTGCAGCTGTATTAGCACTCTAACATCTACATTTATGGTAGGTACAAAACTGTACTTTCTTAGTGTTTCACTGTTGCAGTCATCACACTTGGGTTATCTGCCTGCAGGTAGCCTTCCTTCAGCCCGAATACCAGAGTTAGGATTTCTGCATCGGATGCTGTTGCCTCTTCCATGACGTCAGGGGTATAAAACCTGCAGCAGATGCCATTACATCAGCTTTTCTTGCCGTGCGGGAGCCCGAAGTAGGAGGAGTTCTCAAGTGCCGGTCGGCCGCTACCTGACATTTGTTTTTCGAGTTTCAAACCTGAAGTCTTCTAAAGCCAAGTACCTCGTTGGGGATTCTTTTTTCTTGCTCTAACCGATGTCAAACAAAGTTAACAATTGTCTTGCCTGTGGAAAGCAAATGTCCCAGAGATTTTCATTCTTGCTGTTTAGGCCCAGACCATGACGTCCCTCGATGTCAGTTTTGTGCCTTGTTTAACGCCCAAAGTATCTGTCGTTGGCTATCTTTGTTGCTAAATTCTTTTGCTGTCTTATTCCAAAATGGCTTCGGTAAACCATTAGACTACCAATCTTCCGAAAAAACGTAAGGATAGACAGACCGCATAGGTCCAAAACTGCCGACTACTTTCGTTAAGCTAGTCTCTAGTCCGCCAGTACTCAGTGAGGCACCTTCGCAGCCCCTGATACCCACTTCTACAGATTCGCAGGCCTCTGCTGAGACCCATTCGGAGTCCGGTATGCTGCGAAATGCTTCGATTATGGAACTTGCGGATGTTTCTACCTTGGATGGGTCCAGAGCCACTGTGCAGCCACCGGCTTCTGAGGGTGTGTTCTGACTTTCCGATGTTCGCATTAAACCAACTACTTCATTACCAGCAAAATCAGCAAACGCCAGTTCCTTCAGTGTCTTGGGAACCCGTTCTCCAACCAGCAATAGCAGAAATCCTAGAAATCTTAACAAAACGCCAGTCCACCAAAAAGCGATAAAAAGCAGTAAAGTCTGTTTTATTACATCCAGTGTAACATCCAAGTTAAGCTCTTTCACTTGCATCACAGTGAGCTTCATCAGAACTACGAAACTCTAACTGACATGCATTTAAATAACTTATTTGGCGCCAAAAAATACAACAGCAACAATCATTTAAAGTGATACAGTAAGAACTATAATATACAATTTTACTCAGTCTATGACTGACTAATATCCTAAAATCACTTGATAAAACTTGTGCAAAATCGCAAGTCTTTAAAAATCAAATAAACTATTTAAAATAAACTATTTAAAAATCAAATGAGCTATGTGAAGATCAAATGAACTGAGGGTTTGGATGCTTTCGCTAATAGCATCAGAAAATACGCTGATTTTTGATTTGGACACCAATTGCCTTTTGATAGATATGATGTCTTTGGTACTTGATTACAACTACATTTTTTATGAAGGAGAATTTTTCGGACAAACTAGGGGCATAGCTATGGGAGCAGCTTGTGCTCCCATATACGCGAACCTGGTCATGGTAGACTGTGCTTATATGAAAAATGTGAAATATGCTAGGTACCTGGATGACATCTATATCTTATGGGAAGGTGGTGAATCAGCATTAGAACTATTTTTGGATTTTATAAATCAGAGTAGCAGTTATCTTAAGTTTACTTATTCCAAGAATTATAGTGGTGTCCCTTATCTTGATACTTTTGTTTCCTAATGTGAGAATGTATTTAAATCTAGAATATATCGGAAAAACACATTTTCAAATAGTTATCTAGAATATTCTAGTAATCATCCTAAAAAGCAATGTTAATATATATAAAGGGCAACTTATTCATGCAATAAGGATGACATCAGACTATCAGGAGATGTTGGAAGAGGTATCTTGCATCACGTCACTATTTAAGGAAAGAGGTTATGATAGTGGTTTGATGTCTAAAGTTAGCAATTATGCCATTAGTGAATGGGGTGGTAAGTATAAAACCCTATTAGGTTTTAACCATAAATATAACACAATGATGTATAATAGTAATATTGCTCACAATTATACTGATGGAATGATTAAAGAAGACACTACTTTTAAGAGTGTTTATTTTGGAATATAGTCCATATTTAGGTAAAATTATGAACATATTCAAAAACAATTGGAATATTCTTGCAGATCGATAAATTGCTTCAGTATTGGGTAGTGGCCCCCAGTTTGTTAGTGGGAAAGAATATTAAGAGCTACTTAGAGGGTTTCGGTGTAGGGTAGACAATAATTAGCACACAACTAAATGTGGTGCGTGTAGACAGTGCAGTTCTATATAGGTTCAAAAGACTATATTAGATAATGTCACTCAAACAGAAATTAGATTCAAGCATGGAAATTGTCAAAGCAAAATGGTTATGTATTGCTAAATGTATGGCTTGTTTGGGATATTATATAGGCAAAACAGAAAATTTAATAAACGCATTTATTCACAACTTCATTGTATTAAAACTAAGGACATTAACAATGCCTTATATAGGCATATAAATAAGTGTGGTGAAGGGCATTTTTTTAAATTTGCAATATTGGATAATGTAGTTATAGATTCTAGGGGGGGTAATTTTAAGGGATTATTATCTTATAAAGAATTACTATGGCAAATATATACTGATGCCTCTACCCCACCTGGACTTAACGATTTTATATCTATTAAACTTTTGTTAGCTTTGAATTGATTTTTAAAATAGTTCATTTGATCTTCACATTGCTAGTTTCATTTGATTTTTAAATAGTTTATTTTTAATAGTTTATTTGATTTTTAAAGACTTGTGATTTTGCACAAGTTTTATCAAGTGATTTTAGGATATTAGACAGTCATAGACACAGTATAATTGTATATTATAGTTCTTACTGTATCACTTTAAATTGTTGCTGTTGTATTTTTTTGGCGCCAAATAAGTTTAAATGTATGTCAGTTTCGTAATTCTGATGAAGCTTACTGTGATGCAAGTGAAAGTGCTTAACTTGGATGTTACATTGGATGTAATAAAACAGACTTTACTGCTTTTTATCGCTATTTGGTTGCCTGGCGTTTTAAGATTTCTAGAATTTCTGCTATTGCTGGTTGAACGGGTTCCCAAGACACTGAAGGAACTGGCGTTTGCTGATTTTGTTCGTTGGTAAATTTGTTTCATTGAACAACTACTTCATTACAGATTAAAATGATGACTGAGTTTCTCAGGCCCAGAGTTCGCACTACGCCTAGAAAACAGACCAAAGTGCATACCAAAGCGCATGCTCAAGCTCCTATACCTCAGAAACAAATGTTTAGAATGGCTTTAAGACCTTATAACTCTAATTAGGGGAAGCCAGCCTTCCTCCTCTAAAAACCAAAGAAGTGATTTCCCTTCTGATTCGGCAGACCATGAGTATGACTCTGATCCCTCTGATTACTAGGACATACCCTTACCTACCTATGAGGATTCGGATGCAGAGGATTCCATTTCCTCTCTCCCCCCATCCAGAGGACTTTTCTTTAGGTGAAACCTTGCATGCCTTAAGAGAGCTTTTCCGCTAGGAATGCCAGGACTACCCACAGTCCAAAAGAGACTCAGAATTTTTAGACTTGCCTCAGCCCAGGCCTCGAGCTGTACCCCCTGTCCCTGGTATTGTAGATGTTTTCGTGGAATCCAGTCTTACTTCTGATACTTTACCACCAGCTCTCTTTAAGAATCCCACTGCAGATCCAGAGACCATTTCCCAGGGACCTAAAGGTATTAAGGCTACTACAGCCAAAAATCCTACCCCTTCAGACAGGGATTCGTGGGCTTTGGACAGATGGGGTAAGAACGGTATATACCTCTGCAACTCTTGCCATCAGGGCTTTAAATTGCCAGTTTCAGATGTTGAAGTACCAGCAGCATTTTATGGAGCTAATTAAACAAAAAATTATGTTGATTCCTGTTTGTGCAGAACATAAAGATAATGCATTCTGCTAACCAAGTTGGAAAACATACTTTGCAATGTAGTTTTGATGCCTTAAAAGCATCTTGCAGGGCTGCTGTCAATGGGTCTGTTCGTAGAAGACCTGTTTGGCTTAAGAAACAAATCTTGCCAGACCATGTCAAAGTAAAATTACTAGATGTTCCATTAAACAATGAACGTCTGTTTGGCACTAAAGCAGAAGTCCTCAAAACGATGGAGGCTAAATCTAAATCTATGCAAACTGTTAAAGATTTCCTACAGGTCAGCCACCTATATTTAGTAGGCATTGGCCTTCTAAAAACTGGTATTTTCCAGTCCCTCCCAGACCTTCTCAGCCAAAACCAAGGGGCAGCAGACCAAGACTACAGTGTCAGGGGTATGCACAGCTCTAAACAATGGAGTGCTCCCAGCTCAAAAACAGGGAGTAGTAAGCCCACCATCCTATGTGAAAAGTTCACAATGACTTGTCTTTCATCCTTCCAAGCCTTGCCCAAGTACTTGCACCCTTAGGAGGAAAACTAGCCCTGCACGCAAAAAAACTGGGAGTGCATTACCCAGGGCAGATGGGTCTTGAACATTGTATCCCAAGAATACAGATTCTACTTCCACTCATTGCCAACCCCAAGTGGATGGCCAGACCTCGCCCCAAACCAGTGGGCAGAGCCCCAAAAGCAAGTACTTTCTCTTCTCAGTATCAAGGCTGTTCAACCTATCCTAGCAGAGCAAAGGGGATGAGGTTTTTACTCCAGACTGTTTCTGGTACCCAGAAAGAAAACTCTTGGCGCCCTATCCTGGATCTGTCTATTCTCAACATCTTCCTGGTGGTTCCAAGATTCAAAATGCTCACTCTCCAACAGCTGCTTCCTATGCTAGCCTAGGACTCTTGGCTAGCCACCCTAGACTTAAAAGAAGCTCATCTCCACATTCCCATAAGGGAATCTTGCAGGAAATATGTACATTTCAGAGCAGGCTCTATGCACTATCAATTATCTGCAGTTCCCTTTGGCTTATCTACTGCGCCCAGGGTATTCATAGAATGCCTAGTTCCAGCTATTGCCTATTGCAGGCAGAGAAAAATTCTGATTTATCCATACTTGGAAGAGTGCCTGATTCAGGCAGACAGGAATTTTCTGCTTCAGCACCTGACATTTGTAAAGAGACTTCTAACTTCACTGGGGTTTACCATCAACCAAAAGAAATCACATCTGATACCCAGCCAACAGATTGTATTCCTGGGAGCAAGCTTGAACACAACTTCGCAGATGGTATTCCTCATTCCAGAAAAACAGGTTTATTTGACAAACTATTTCAGTCTACTGGCCACCCAAACCCAACTATCGGAAAGAAAAATACTGCAAGCCCTAGGGTTCATGGCCTCTTGCATTCTACTAATTCCATATGCAAGACTGCATATGAGGTAACTTCAGTGGTTAAGTCTGTGCTGTCAACATTCTCAGGACCTGGAAACGATGATTCCTAAAATTCCTTGCCTAAGGACTGAATTCATTTGGTGGGTAGAGATCTGCTACCACAACAAGAGACTCCCTTTCACTCAATCCCCCGCCACACAAACCCTAACAGAAGCATCACACTATGCATGGGGGGCTCACATGGCAGGAAAATACTTTCAAGGCAAATGGAGCCCAAAACAAATGCACCTGCATATCAATCAAAAAGAAATGTTAGCTGTACAGAATGCTCTGACAGCCTTCAAATACCTTATTCTTCCAGGGCAACTATTGATAGACAACACCAGAGTTATGTGGTACATAAACAAGCAGGGGGAAATCCAATTTCTACCCACTCTGCAGGTTAGCCATGGCTCTGTGGAACACAGCCTTGAGCAATCAAGTGCACCTGCAAGCTCGATTCCTGCCAGGCAAACTAAATTCAATGGCAGACGACCTAAGCAGAAGTCTAATGGACCCACACAAGTGAAAACTGGAACCCAAATCATTCAAGCTTCTGATCCACAGGTTTGGGGCACCAGAGGATGACCTCTTTACTTCCCCAGAGAACTATCAATTGAGCAAATAGTGCACCAAAACTCCACACAGCCAAGCATGGAAAGTGGATGCCCTGTCCTTGGGAAAACCTCTCTATCTACGCCTTTCCCCCTCTGCCCCTCCTCTCGAACATTCTACTAAAGGTCAGACAGGACAAGCCAAGGACAATCCTGATTGTACCAGACTGGCCATGCCAGCACTGGCTCCCACTTTTGCACAGTCTGACAGTAGTGCCACCATGGCACCTGCCTCAGACCCCAGCAGGAGGGCCAGATTTTGCATCCTCAGCTGTAAACCCTGAACCTAGCAGCCTGGCTCATCCCCTTAACACATTACCAGCAACCCTTAGTAAACAGGTGCTGGATGTCATCCTTGAGGCTAGGAGGCCTAGTACTAGGAAATCCTATTCAGAAAAGTGGAAAAGATACTGTTTTTGGAGCCAGTCTCAGGGAATGGACATAACCATTCCCAACATAACTAAAGTACTAAATTACCTAACAGAACTGCTCCACAAAGGCCTATCCTTCTCTTCAATTAAGATTCATGCCTCTGTCATCTCAGCTCATTACAATACTGAGCCAACCCTCTTCTCTCACCCTTTGGTCAAACGGTTCCTGAGAGGAGCCAAAAATTTAAGACCCCTCCCCCTCCAGGAGAGCTCCCACTTCAGCCTGGGACCTTTAACTTTGTACTGGAGAGGCTCACGCTTCCTCCCTTTGAACCTGCAGCTACAGCACAGTTAAAATTCCTCTGTTGGAAAACAGCCTTACATCTAGCCATCACTTTAGCAAGAAGAGTGCCTGAATTTCAGGCCCTTATGGCCGTGGAACCCTTCATTATTTTCCATGCGGACAAGGTTTCCCTCAGGACTAACCTGTCATTTAAACCCAAGGTGGTATCTAGTCTGGCTTTAAACCAATCCATTCATTTTCCAACCTTTTTCCCTAATCCTCAGAATAAAGGTGAAAGGATCCTGCACTCCCTGGACGTGCACAGGCAGCTTAGGTTCTACCTGGACAGGAATAAACGTTTCAGAAAATCTGACCAGCTGCTAGTCAGCTTTCCAACAGGGCAGAGGGCAAGGCCATTTCAAAGCAAACCATTTCTAAATGGATAGCACACTGCATTCATTTCTGCTACAAACAGCATGGGAAACCTACCCCACAGGTGATCAGAACTCATTCCACTAGGGCTACCTCAACCTCTACAGCATTTCTCAGGGGAGTCCCTACCAGGGACATCCTGGAAGCTGCAAACTGGAGTTCTGTACACACCTTCAGTAAGCATTACCACTTGCCTACCTTTTTTTCTAAATCCAGAGCTGGATTTGCCACAGCAGTCTTACAAGGCCTGCTAGTCAGCCCAAATGCTTCTTGACTGCCTCCACCCTTCCTCAGCTTTCTGAATCAACCCACGTGTGATGACTGCAACAGTGAAACACGAAGAACATAGTACTGTTGGGTACACTTACCATAAATGTAGATGGTCGAGTGTATTCACTGTTGCAGTCTTGGATGTTCGTGTTTCACTGTTGCAGTCAACACATTTGGGTTATCTGCCGGCAGCTTATCCCTAAGCCGCCTGAATACCAGAGTCTTTGGATTTCTGTGTCGGATGCTGTCTCTCCTTCCATGACATCAGGTTATTAGGGGTATAAAACATGCAGCCGATGCCATTACATCATTCTTGCCATGTGGTGCCCAAAGCAGAAGCTGTTCAAGTGCCAGTCGGCAGACTCCTGAAATTTTCGTTTTCGAGTTTCAGATCCGAAGTCTTCAAAAAAAAAAAAAAAAAAAATACCCTGGCCCAGCAGCAGGTTCTCTCTCTTCTCAGGATCAGGGCTATTCAACCTGTCCCAGCAGAACAAAAGGGACAAGGTTTTTATTCAAGACTTTTCTTGGTACCCAGAAAATACAACCCCTATCCTGGACCTCTCTATTCTAAACAACTTTCTGGTAATTCCAAAATTCAAAATGCTAACACTTCAACAGCTTCTTCCTATGCTAGGCAAGGATGCCTGGCTGGCAGCCTTAGACTTGAAGCTTACCTGCACATTCCAATAAGGGAATCTTGCAGGAAATACCTACGCTTCAGGGCAGGCTCCATGCACTTCCCTTTGGCTTTATCTACTGCGCCCAGGGTATTCAGTGTCTAGCTCCAGCCATTGCATTTTGCAGGCAGAGAAATATTCAAATATACCCATTCTTGGACGATTGTCTGATTCAGGCAGGAAGCCAGGGCTTGCTATTACAACACCTGGCATTTGTAAAGAAACCTAACCTCTCTGGGGTACACCATAAATGAAAAGATATCTCACCTAGTACCCTGCCAACAGATTGTATTCCTGGGAGCAAATTTGAACACAACTTCCGAGATGACATTTCTCACTCCAGAGAAACAAGTTTGACAACATTCTTCAAACTATTGGCCCCAAAACCCCAGCTATCTGCAAGCCCTGGGGTTCATGGCCTCTTGCATTCTAATTCCATATGGAAGACTGCATATGAGGAAACTCCAGTGGTATCTAAGCCTATGGTGTCAACATTCTCAGGACCTGGAATCAATGATTCCTATCACTCCTTGTATAAAGTCAGAGTTCCTTTGGTGGGCAGAGGTCTCCTACCAGAGTAAGGGGCTCCCTTTCACTCTACCCCTTGCCGGCCATACCTTAACAGACGCATCAGACTATGCATGGGGTGCTCACTTGGCAGGCAGTGCATTCACGGCAAATGGAACCAGACACATGCACCTGCATATCAATCAAAAAGAAATGTTAGCTGTACAGAACTCCCTGACGGCCTTCAAAGACAGTGTTTTTCCAGGTCAACTATTGGTGAAGACAGCACCACAGTTGTGGTTCATAAGCGGTGGTGAACCCACTCGTACCCTCTCTGCAGGCTAGCCATGACTCTGTGGAACAAAGCCTTGAGCTACCAAGTGCACCAACAAGCTCAATTCCTGCCAGGCAAGCTGAATTCACTGGCAGACTTGAGCAGAAATCTCATGGACCCACACGAATGGAAACTAGAGCCAAAAATATTCAACCTCTTTAACAAATGGGGGACCCCAGCGGTAGACCGGTTTGCCTCCCCTCAGAACTACCAATTGGACATTCTGCATAAGGATTCCCCACAGTCAAGATTGGAAAGTGGATGGCCCTGTCCTTTACCTGGGAAAGCCTCTGTGTTTGCCTTTCCCCCTCTGCCTCTCCTCTCAAAGGTTCTAATAAAGATCAAACAGGACAAGCCAAGGACAATGCTGATTTCATCAGACTGGCCATGCCAGCACTGGTACCCCCTCCTGCGCAGTATGACAGTGCTGCAACCATGGCACCTGCCTCAGACCCCTTCTCTGCTGTTGCAGCAGGCGGGCCAGATTCTGCACCCTCCGCTTCAAGCCCTGAACCTTGCAGCCTGGCTAATTCCTTGAGCTCTCCTCTAGCATCACTCAGTAAGCAGGTGCTAGATGTCATTCTGTAGGCAAGGAGGCCTAGTACTAGAAAACCCTATGCTGAAAAGTGGAAAAGATACTGTTCCTGGAACCAGACTGGGGGGGGGGGGGCACACAACGGTGCCCAGCTTACCTCATATTCTTCAGTACTTTACAGAAATGCTGCACAAGGGGGTCTCCTAGTCAAAACTCCGTTTCAGCACATAATACTGAGCCACCCCTCTTCTCTCGCCCCCTGCTAAAACAACTCCTTAGAGGGGGCCAAAAATTTAAGACCCCCCCCCCAGGAGAGCTTCCACTCCAGCCTGGGACCTTAACATTGTATTGTAAAAGCTCACACCCCCCCCCCCTTTTGAGCCAGCAGCAACAGCAGAGTTGAAATTCCTTTTTTGGAAAACAGCCTTCCTTCTAGCCTTCACTTCAGCAAGAATGGTGTCTGAATAGCAGGCCCTCATCGCAGTGGAACCCTAAATTATCTTCCATGCGGACAGGGTTTCCCTCGGGACAAATACTTTATGCCTAAGGTGGTGTCTAGTGTGGCCCTAAATCAGTCCATTCATTTGCCTTTTTTCCCCCTAATCCAGAAAACCAAGGGGGAACGAATACTTCATTCTCTGTACGTGCACAGACAACTTAGATTTTATATGGGCAGGTCTAAGCCTCTCAGAAAATCTGAACAGCTGCTAGTTGGCTTTGCTGCAGGGGCAGAGAGGAAGGCCATTTGAAAGCAAACCATTTCCAAATGGATAGCCCATTGCATTCATTTCTGCTACAAGCACCATGGAAAACCTACCCCACAGGAGATAAGATCACATTCCACCAGGGCTACATCTACCTCTGCAGCCTTTCTCAGAGGAGTCCCTACCAGAGACATCCTAGAAGCTCCTACCTGGAGCTTTGTACGTACCTTCACCAAGCATTACCACATGCCTATTTTTCTAAATCCAGAGCTGGTTTGCCACTGCAGTCTTGCAGGGCTTAATAGCTGGTCCTAATGCTCTTTAACTTCCTCTTCCCTTCCTTAGCTTTGGGAATCAACCCAAATGTGATGACTGCAACAGTGAAACACGAAGAACATAGTACAGATGTTCTTTGTGTTTCACTGTTGCAGTCATTACACTTGGGTTATCCTGCTGGCAGGCGACCCGCAGTCGGCCTGAGTTCCAAAGTCTTGGTCTGGCGTCGGTTGCTGTCGCCTCTTCCCTGACGTCCGTGCGCCAGGGGTATAAAAGTTGCAACCGATGCCATTTTCTTCAATCTTTCTTGCCGCGTGGTGCCCGAAGCAAAAGCAATTCGCAAGTGCCGGTCGGCCGTCTTCTGAGATTTTCAAAATTGAATTTCAGAACCAAAGTCTTCAATAAAGCCAAGTACCCCATTGGGGAAACTTTTTCTTGCTCCAGACCGATGTCAGTAAAAGTTAATTGTATTTCTTGTGGGAAGCAAATACCTCATAAGGACTTCCACTCTTACTGCATTCCTTGCCTAGGCACTGACCACGACATTACTAGTTGTCGGTTTTGTGCTAGATTCAATAAATGCGCTATTAAACGTCGGTTTGATTTTGCTTTACATTATTTTGGATGAAGATTTAATTATATAATGCCGTCTGAACAACTGACTACCAGAATGTATAAAAAACCGCAAAGACAAAGAAAGACAGGCATCCGAGGTCCAAAACAGACGACGAAGCCTCTTCTAGGCTAGTCGCTGGTTCGCCGGTTCTCGGTGTGCTTTCGCAGCCCCTGACACCTGCTACCTCGGAGCCACAGGCCGTAACCGACAGCCACGTGGAGACACTGAGGCCTGTGGAAGCTCAAGGTATTGGGCCTACGGAAACTATTCCCTCAGATGGGTCCGGAGCCGCTGAGCAGGCACCGGCTTCTGAGGGTGTTTTAAGACCTTCACAGCTTACAATTAAGGCTACTACAGCAGCAAAGGCAAAGTCAAAAACACCATTAAAGACAAGGAAACAAGTGCAGCATTCTCCAGAATAGTCATCCATGCCAAAGAAACAGATGCTTAAAATGGCCGAAGACCTTATTACTTTAATCAGGGGCTCCCATCCCCCTCCTGACAAAAGGCCTAGGCAAGACACCGATTATGATTCCCCTGGTCAGGTTTCCATTTCCTCTGATTCTTCTGATCAGGGCTATTCTCTCCCTCCCTATGAGGACTCTGATGCTAAAGAGTCCATTCCTTCAGCCTCACCGCCTGAGGATTATTCTTTTGGGGAAACCCTGCACACCACGAGGGAGCATTTCCATTGGGAGAGCCAGGATTACTCAGAATCCAAGAAAAGGCTCAGATTTCCTTTTATTGCCTCAGCACAGGCCCCTGGCTATCCCCCCTGTGCTTGATATTGTAGATTGTTTTTTCTGAATCCAGTCTATCTCCAGATTCTTTACCCCCTTCACCAGTAAAGCTAGACAGGTAGGTACTACAGGGTCCCTGACTCTCATAAATTTCTTTATAAAAACCCTGCTGCAAACCCAGAAACAATTCCTTAGGGTCCTAAAGGGGTTAAAGCTTCCACTGCCAAAAATCCTGTCCCCTCAGATAGGGATTCCAGAGCACTGGACAGATGGGGGAAAAAGTTTACACTTCTGCTACTTTAGCTGTAAGAGCTTTAAACTGTCTGTTTCACATGCTTAAATATCAACAGCATCTCATGTAATTGTTAAAGCAAAAAATGGTTTCAAATATAGAAAGTCCTGACAGTAAAGAAATGCAGGAATCTGAAGTAGGCAGACTTCATTCGTCTGCAATCTGTGGGTATCGGATCCGACCTCGGATCCGAGCCGGCAATTCAAAAGCTTAGGCTCCGAGCTCCTAGCTCCTCCCTCTTACCCATAACCCCTTGCCAAGCCCTGACTGACCTCAGATTTCGTTTGCCGCTTTTCAAGAAGCAACGGAATTCTAGAGCTCCTGGCGTTGGTTGAGATAAGAGTAGATTTTTTGACAGAAAAAGTTTTCAATTTCTCTGTTTTTGTTATTAATCTAGTTAGTGTTGTGTGTGGTTAAGGCTTTCCTCCCTCTTTAGTTAATTTTTCTCGGGTTTTCGTAGTTTGTTTGTGTGTGTATTTAGGCCTTGGTGATGTCTGAAGCCCCTAAGGCTGTTTTCGAATGTACGAGTGTGGCCATAAGCTGTCCCCAGCAGATGGCCACACTCAGTCAATGCTTGGGGTTGAACACCTGTCTTCTGGTTGTACCATTTGTGCAGGGTTCAACCCCGGCTTTAAGGGAACGGAGGTCGGTTGGTGCTGGCGGTCTTTTACCCCGGATACTGCTTCTCGCCTCTGCCCTTCCATTCAGCAACCTGTTGCTGTGAGTTCTCCCTCCGGCTGGGACTCAACCTCCCTTAAAGTTGCCGGAGGGGAAGGATTCTTCTAGGGAAAGACAGAAGGAGAGGCACAGGGAGAAGCACCACAAGAGGAGAGCCGAAACTGCTAGTTCGGCTCCTCCATCTAAGCTGGCCTCCTGTGCCTTCTAGCTTTCCTCCTCCTCGGCTCCACTCCCTCGGTTCTCTCCTGGACCCGAGGAGGAGGAGGCTAGCCCTTCCAGGAGGTCACCGAGACGGCTCTCTAGGTCCGCTTCGGTGGCCTCCTCTAGATCGACTTTTTCAATGAGCGAAGCTGATATGGACCGGATGATGAGGAAATTCATCCAGGCCCAAATGCAAATGGGAGTGCTCCTAGCCCCCATCCGGGAGGGCTTGACCCTTTTCGCCTTAGCTCCTTCTCCGACCCATACCACGGGTTCGGAGCTATCGGCGCCGTGCAGATTTGGATCCGGGGGTGGGTCGGATCCGATAGGTCAGCGCACCTCGGATCCATCCCATCCCTTGAGTGCTTCGGGTACTTCGGACCCGACCTCTCGGAGCTGAGGGCCGAGCCTCGGATCCGAGGGAGCTGGTGTCTTCGGCTCCGTCCAGGTCGGAGCACACTGGTCTCGGATCCGGCGGTTTCGCTCCGACTCCGATCCGTCGCCGGATCCAGTGGGGTCGGCTCGGGCTTAGAGAAGCTGGCTCCCCTCGGCTTTCAACGTTATGGAAAGGGCACTGTCGAGGACATCCGGACCCCGGTCCCTGCCACGGCTCCATCCCGCACTCCATTGCAGTTGGGCCAGGCCCCCACCAGCCGGTCCCAGGGACAGCCCGCCTCGTTGTCCCAAGTGGTTCCCTTGGAACATCCGACTGCTGAAGAGTACTCCTCGGACAGCCCCCCCGATGAAGTACCTCGGAAGCGTAAGTGCAAGAGGAGGCACATGGACTCCCGAGTCCGTCACTGAAGACACGGACTTGGATGAAGGGGAAGGCTCCCCTAGGTCACCCCCTGAGGACGTCTCATTTGGAGACATCATGGAGATGTTAAGGATCAGGGGTGGTCTGCCCCAAGGCTTCTTCGGACGAGTCTGTGTTCTTGGAGGCATTCGAGGCGGCCTTCTACCTCTTGGGTGTCCCCTCCTGCTGACCCCTGGTGGATCTTATATCCATCAGGGCGTGGAAGGATCCGGACACCATTGAGCCTATCCCTAAGCGCCCGGACCGCATTCTTTCTCCTCCATCAGACCGCACCCACTGGAGTAAGGGTCCCCCAGTAGATGACATGATGATGGCTGCAGCCACGAAGAGGGAATTGGCCCAGGAGAGTCCCTCCGTCCATCCTCCGGGCAAGGAGTCCCGATCGATGGATCGCATTGGGAAGCGAGTTTTTAGTTCAGCGACCTTCTCCTTGAGAGCGCTGAACTACATGGCACATGTCATTAGGATGCAGCGGGATCTGATTAAAGAATACTCTGCATCTCCCCCGGAGTCCATCTCGAGTGAGGATAAACAGGTTTACTCCACCCGAATGGCCACTCTCAGATCAGTATCCAATACATCTATGCGGCTGCTGTCTCATGCTACTGAGGGAGCCGCTAGAGCCAGCAGAGCAGGCCTAGTCATGAGGCGACAGGCCTGGCTCCGCCATTGTGATTTTGCAGAGCCCTTCAAGGCGACCTTCGCGAACGCCCCTTTCGATGGTTCTGCCTTGTTTGGCAAGACTGTTCGCGAGACATTAGTCCAGAGCGAAAAGGACGGAAGACGCTGTCTGCCGCCGGAGTCCGCTTCTCAGCTCCCCAGAGGTCCTTCTCTAAGAACCAAAAGGGACAGAAGAAGATGTGGTTCCGAAGTCGCAGCAGTCCCAACCTGCTCCGGATAACCAGTCCTTCCGTGGCAGAGGAGGACGGGAGGTCGCCGTGCCAGAGGCAGGGGGGCTCCTGGCAACTTTGGGTCCAGAGAACCCTTCTCTGAGAGACCCACGCAGCAGCCCTGAAGGGTTGCCCGGCTGTCCGTCTCTGGAGGCAGTCGGGGGGCGGTTTTCGATGCACCTGACTTCTTGGGAGTCCATAACAAAAGACAGTTGGGTGCTTCGAGTTATATCCAGAGGATATTCAATACCCCTATTCAAGATTCCGAAATCTCGCAGCCTCCCAGATGTTCCACCCGACCAAAGGGAGGCGGCAGCTATCGAAATCGAGCAGCTGCTAGGAAAAAGAGCCATCCAGCGCGTCCCCCCAGATCAAGCCGGATTAGGGTTTTACTCCAGGTTCTTTTTGGTGCCAAAGACGACGGGGGACTTAAGACCAATCTTAGACCTTTCCCAGTTGAACCTGTCAGTAACCAAGCAAAAGTTCCGGATGGTCACCCTGCAATCTATACTCCCCCTCTTGAGGGAGAACGATTGGATGTGTTCCATAGACCTCAAGGATGCGTACTACCACATTCGGATGGACAGACGATCCAGGAGGTTTCTTCGCTTCCGGCTGGGAGCCAGTCATTATCAGTTCAGGGTCCTCCCCTTTGGTCTCACCTCAGCCCCCAGGGTGTTTACCAAGGTGCTAGCGGTAGTAGCGGCCCACCTGAGGCTCCAGGGATTACAGGTCTTTCCGTACCTGGACGACTGGCTCCTGACGGCATCATCAAGGCATCTTCTGTGCTCAGCCAGGGATTACTTTCTTCAACTGGCACCAAGGCTGGGCATCACGATCAACTGGGAGAAATCTTTTCTGAATCCAACTCAAATTATAGATTTCATAGGAGGAAGACTAGACACCAGATCAATGCGAGCCTTCCTCACCCCAGACCGTATCGCCAGCCTGAAGTGTCATGTGACAGCGATCCTGCAACCATCTCCAACTGCAGCTTCGGTCCTGAGGGCCCTAGGTTCTATGGCGGCAGCTATCCCGCTTCTAATTCATGCCCGTTTACGCATGCGGGTTCTTCAATGGACCCTTTAAGTTCAGTGGTCTCCTCTTTGTTCGTCTCTAAACGCTCCGATTGCGGTCAGCAGAGCGTGCAGGGACTCCCTTCTGTGGTGGCTTCTTTCTCCGGAGCCCTGGCGGGAGACCTTTATGCTGCATTTCCCGAGCCACAGTGACCACGGACGCTTCTTGCCTCGGTGGGGGGCATTCTGCGGGAAAGATTGGCCAAGGCACGTGGAATCCCACAGTGTCGCCATTGCATATAAATGTCCTGGAAATGAGGGCGGTGCTCCTAGCGTTGCAAGCACTTCACCACGTTCTTCCTTCAGGGACTATTGCGATTCAGACTGACAACATGTCGGTAGTCTGGTATATCAACAAGCAGGGAGGGACCAGGTCTTACCCCCTTTGTCGAGAGGCCATGAGAGTCTGGGAATGGGCAATTTCCACCAAACGCTTTCTGGTAGCAACGCACATTCCGGGAAAGTCCAACATCCTTGCGGACAAGCTCAGTCGCACCATCCTTTCTCCACACGAGTGGTCCCTCAATCTTCAAGTAGCGAAGAAGATTTTTGCCGTTTGGGGGCAACCCTGTTGCGATCTATTTGCTTCTCCCTCAAACGCCAAATGCGACAATTTCTTCGCTCTGTTTCCCCCACCAGGGGAGTTCCCGAGGGATGCTCTGGTGCATGCTTGGCCTCCCGGTCTCCTTTATGCCTACCCTCCACTTCCTCTGATGCAGAGGCTTCTGCAGAAAGCCAACAGTTTGGGGAGCAGAATGATTCTCATTGCCCCATTCTGGCCTCGACAACCTTGGTTCCCCTTTGTATGGTCTCTCAAAATCAATCCACCATGGATTCTGGATCCAATTTCGGATCTCATCTCTCACCCTCTGGGAATGCCAGTTCCCAATCTGCAGACCCTGAAGTTGACAGCTTGGCTGCTCCAATTCCAACCTTAATTAGGACTCCCGGTATCTCTTCACCGGTCAAGGCCATTTTGGTGGCTGCTCATAAACCTTCCACCAGACAGGTTTATCGGAGTAAATGGAAGAGGTTCTCTATATGGGCAGGACAGAGAACTGTGGATCCTTTTTCAGCACCTATGTCTGCGGTGCTGGATTTTCTAACAGACCTCTTTCATCAAGGGGCTAGTTCTTCCACGATTAAGGTACAATTGGCGGCTATCTCGCATTATCACATTGGTCATGACACAGCTCCCCTTATGACGGCGAAATTATGCAAAACTTTTCTCAAAGGAGTTTTTTTGTTAAGGCCTCCAGTCAAGGAGGTTGTACCGCCTTGGGACTTGTCTTTAGTCCTGCAGGCCCTTACTGCTCCTCCCTTCGAGCCTGCAGCTTCTGCTGATTTATAATACCTTTCATGGAAGACTGCCTTTCTGGTAGCTATCACTTCAGCCAGAAGGGTGTCTGAGCTTCAGGCTCTGTGTCAAACCGCCTTATCTTTCTTTCTTCCCTGATAGGGTGTGCCTCAGGACCAATCCATCTTTTCTTCCGAAGGTCTCTTCTGAATCCAATATTAACCAGTCAATCAATTTGCCTGTGTTTTTTCCCAAGTATTCAAACAAAGGAGAATACAAATTGCATTCCTTGGATGTTCATAGACAATTACGTTTTTATATTAACAGGACAGCTGGCCACAGGAAATCAGATCAGCTGTTCGTCTCCTTTGCTAAATTTGCTCTGGGTAAAGCAGTATCTAAAGTCACTCTATCTAAATGGATTGCTAATTGCATTCTGCAGGCATATGACACTTCAGGCAGACCTGCTCCTCAGAGGGTTACGGCTCATTCTACTAGGGCAGTTTCTACGCCAGCCGGGTTTAAGTCCGGTGTTTCATTGGATGATATCTGCAGCAGCTACTTGGGCCTCGCCTCATACTTTTATTTCTCATTACAAGGTGGATGTTGTTTCTAGAGGAAGAGCATCCTTTGGCTCAGCGGTGCTCCGGAACATCCTTCCATGACGGCCCAATATTCAGGTAGCTAGGGACTCTGTCCCACAGGTTGCAGACGAATGAAGTCTGCCTACTTCAGATTTAGAAGTTATGTACTCACCATAACGTTCCATCTGAGTAGGTGACTTCATTCGATGCAACCATCCCTCCATCCCCCTGACCTTTATAGAGCGAGTATTTATGCTGTTTTAGTGTACTGTGGTCAGTATTTTGAGGCAAACTCAATCTGAGGTCAGTCAGGGCTTGGCAAGGGGTTATGGGTAAGAGGGAGGAGCTAGGAGCTCGGAGCCTAAGCTTTTGAATTGCCGGCTCGGATCCGAGGTCGGATCCGATACCCACAGCTTGCATCCGAATGAAGTCACCTACTCAGATGGAACGTTATGGTGAGTACATAACTTCTAATTTATTGCATGCAGTTGAACAAGTGGGAAAGCAATACTCTGCAATGTGGTTTTGATTCATTAGAGGCTTCTTGTAGACCCGCAGTTACAGGCTCAGTTATTCAGACATGCTTGGTTGAAAGAACAAAGTTTACCTGACCATGTTAAAGTAAAATTATTGGATGCTCCACTACAGCATGATACTTTGTTCGGTGTTAGGGCAGAAGAGGTGTTAAAGAAAATGGACGATAAAGCAAAGTCAATGCAAACGGTGAAAGATTTCTTACAGGTTCAACCACCTAGATTTAGCAGAAACTGGCCTTCAAATAATTGGTCCTTTCCAGTGTCAGACAGGCCACAAAGAGGCAGATACAGACGCCCAAGAGGCAGATTTCAACCCCAAGGCTTCTACAGACCTAAACAATGGGGTGCTTCAGCTTCCAAAGGAGAAGACAAATCACAACCTTATAGGAAACTGTCACAATGACTTCCCTCTGCAAATGCCAAGCTCTTACCAGTTGACAGCACCCCTAGGGGGAACGCTAGCACTTTTCTCAAAAAATTGGCACATAATCACCCAAGACCAATGGGTGCTGAATATAGTTTCTCAGAGGTACAGGTTCCACTTCCACACGCTTCCAAAACCAAAAGGTATGCCAAACCTGCCACAAAACCAATGGGCAGAGGCACAAAAACAGATTGCTGCTCTTATGGATATGGGAGCTATTCAAAAGGTTCCACAAGAAGAACAGGAACCAAGGACTTTACTCAAGACTTCTCTTAGTACCCAGAAAAGACAAAGCCTGGAGACCAATACTGGGCCTGTCAATCCTAAATACTTTTCTGGATGTTCCAAAATTCAAAATGTTAACACTACAACAACTTCTGCCCATGTTGGGCAAGGAGGCTTGGCTAGTTTGGATCTCAAGGAGGCATACCTGCACGTCCCAATCAGACAGTCGTGCAGAAGATACCTCAGTTTTGTAGCAGGCTCAATGCATTACCAATTCTCTGTACTGCCCTTTGGCTTATCTACTGCGCCCAGGGTCTTCACAAAATGCCTGGCACCAGTAATTGCATTTTAGACAAAAAGGAATTCAGATATGTCCCTACTTGGACGACTGCCTTATTCAAGCAGAGAACAAGGACTTTCTTCTAAAGCGCCTAGCGTTTGTAAAAGATTGCTAATTTGCCTAGGGTGCACAGTAAACGAAAAGAAATCTCAACTAGTGCCCTCTCAAGAGATAATATTCCTGGGTGCAAGCTTAAATACAACTGCCCAGATGGCTTATCTCACGCCAGACAAGCGAAGGCAACTGACTCATTACTTTCAAAAGATGGCAACAAAGACCCAGCTCCCTGCAAGAAAAATTCTGCAGGCCCTGGGTTTCATGGCATCCTGCATTCTACTAATATGCAAAACTGCATATGAGGAAACTACAGTGGTGTCTAAAAAGTGTTTGGACTCAGCATTGTCACAGCCTAGAGACAATCATAACCTTGATTCCCTGCCTACAACAGGAGTTTCGATGGTCCCAGGCCTGTCACCACAACAAGGGACAGCCTTTCACCTTAACTACAGCCAGGCAGACAATAACAATGGATGCATCGGACTATGCCTGGGGAGCACATATGGCAGGAAAATGTATTCAGGGCACGTGGCCCAAGGAACAAATGCATCATCACATCAATCACAGAATGCCCTGACAGCCTTCAAGGACCTAATACATCCAGGAACACTATTAATAAAGACTGACAATACCACAGTTATGTGGTACATAAGCAAGGGGGCACACATTCCTACCCCCTATGCAGACAAGCCATGACTTTGTGGAACACAGCACTGACCTACCAGGTACATCTGCAAGCACAATTCCTGCCAGGAACAAAAAATACACTGGCAGACAAAATAAGCAGAAATCTCAAGGATCCTCACGAATCGAAGCTAAATCCACAAGTGTTCAACATAAGGGAATGGGGGCGCCCAGACATAGATCTTTTTGCCTCCCCACACAATTGCCAAATACAGAAATTTTGCACAAGGACCTAACACTCTCAAGCATGGAAAGTGGATGCTCTGTCATTCAGCTGGAAAAACCTGACAGTCTATGCCTTCCCTCCGATGCCTCTTCTCACCAAGGTGCTTCTAAAAGTCAGACGAGAGGCCAGAAATGATCCTGCTTGCACCAGACTGGCCACCCCAGCACTGGTACCCAATCCTAAAGACTTTGTCCCAAGGCCCACCTTGGCCTCTTCCTCAAATCCCTCATCTTCTGACACAGCAAAACAATCAGATTCTGCACAGTCCACTCAGAACCTTAAATCTGGCAGCATGGCAGTTAATGTAGCCACTCGGACTGCACCTCTCTCTAAAGCTGTTATGGATGTAATTTTGGAAGCCAGGAGGCCCAGCACTAGGAAATCTTATGCAGAAAAATGGAAGAGATTCTGTGCTTGGAACCAGGCACAAGGGCTCGACCCATTGGTCCCTAATATACCTCAGATTTTGCAATACCTGAATGACATGTTGGACAAAGGCCTATCTTTTTCATCTATTAAAATCTATGCCTCTGCCATTTCAGCCCATTAGAATACGGATCCTCCTATTTTTTTCACATCCTCTACTACGACAGTACCTCAGAGGGGCAAAGAATATAAGACCCCTTAGGAGAGCACCAGTATCTACTTGGGACCTCAATTTTATTTTAGAAAAACTAACACTGCCTCCATTTGAACTAGCCAGCACAGCTGAGCTAAAATTCTTGTCATGGAAAACTGCTCTGCTCCTAGCAATAACTTCAGCAAGAAGTCTGAGTTACAGACATTGATGGCTGTGGAACGTTTCCTCTTTTTTCATCAGGACAAGGGTTGCTCTTAGAACAAACCCAGCATTCATGTCAGAAGTGGTCTCCAATGTGGCCTTAAACCAAACCATTCATCTACCTACTTTCTACCCAAATCCCCAGAATAAAGGGGAAAGACTTCTGCACGCTTTGGATATACACAGGCAGCTACGATTTTACTTGGGCAAAACAAAAGCTCTCAGAAAAACTGAGCAACTGTTTGTAGCATATGCTGCAGGATCACAAGGAAAGCCTACTACAAAGCAGACCATCTCCAAATGGATAGGACACTGCGTCCGCTTCTGTTATGCACAACATGGCAAATCTGGGCATTAGGCCTCATTCTACCAGAGCAGCAGCCACTTCAGCAGCTTTCCTCAGAGGGGGTACCAACCAAAGACATATTGGAAGCTGCAACCTGGAGCTCAGTGCACCCTTTTACCAAGCGCTACCACCTACCTCTCTACTCCAAATCCAGAGCAGGCTTTGCCACTGCTGTTCTGCAGGGCTTGTTAGCCTCCCCAAATCCAATCTAGACCCAGCCACCCAACCTCAGCCTTGGGATTCTACCCAAGTGTAATGACCAACAGTGAAACACGAACATAGTACAGTTGTGTACCTACCATAAATGTAGATGTTCGAGTGTATTCACTGTTGCAGTCCAGCTTATCCACACACCATCCCCCTCTTTGCTGGGACTATTCTATTGTGGGTCCTCGGTCGCCCGAATTCCAAAGTCTAGGTCTGGCGTCGGTTGTCACTTCTTCCCTGACGTCAGTGCAGCAGGGGTACAAAAGAGGCAGCCGACGCCATTTTCTTCAGTTTTTCTTGCCCCAGATGTCAGGTGCCCCCAGAAGGAAGGTAAAACATAAAGATGTCCTTCATGGATGCATCTGCAGTCATAACAACTGGGTTGTCCTGTCGTCAGGCAGCCCTTCAGTCGGCCGGATTCCAAAGTCCGGGTCCGGCTTCGGCTGATGTCGCACTTCACCCTACGTCATCTCTGTTGGTCTTCGGGTATAAAAGCATCAGCCGACGCCATTTTCCTCAGTCTTTCTTGCCGCGTGGCGCCCGAAGCAGAAGCTGTTCGCAAGTGCCGGTCGGTCGGATCCAGAGATTACTTCTACCGAATACTACTTCGAAGACTTCTAAAGCTAAGTACGGTGTTTGTCATAAGGCCTGTCCTAAGAGGGGACGGAGGTGGGGGGGTAACCTGGACTGCAGCTGTATGAGCACTCTAACACCTACATTTATGGTAGGTACAAAACTGTACTATGTTCATCGTGCATACAGCTGCAGTCATTAAAGATGGGAAGAATCCCAAAGCTAAGTAAGGGTGGTAGGCACTAAGTGGAATTAGGAGGAGTGAGGATGCCCTGCAAGACTGCTGTGGCAAAACCCGCTCTAGATTTAGAGTATAGTGGAAGGTGATAGTGCTTGGAGAAAGTGTGCACTGAACTCCAAGTGGCTGCTTCCAAAATGTCCTTGGTAGGGACCCCCCTGAGGAAAGCTGCAGTGGTAGCTGTGGGCCCTGGTGGAGTGGGAGCTGATGCATGCAGGCACAGTTTTTCCATGAAATGAGTAACAAAAGCGTATTTAGTGGGCTATCCATTTTGAAATTGTCTGTTTGGAAATGGCCTTTCCTTGAGCACCTGTAGCATAGGACACAGAGTTGCTCGGATTTCCTGAATGGCTTTGTCCTGTCCAAATAATAACGAAGTTGTCTGTGAATGTCCAAGGAATGTAGTAGTCTTTCCCCTTTGTTTTGTGGATTTAGGTAAAAGGTAGGTAAGTGGATAGTCTGATTCAAAGCTACACTGGATACTACCTTTGGCATAAAGGTAGGGTTGGTTCGTAAGGAAACTCTGTCCTGATGGAAAATGATGAATGGTTGCACAGCCATGAGGGCCTGTAGCTCCGAAACCCTGTGTGCTGAGGTGATAGCCAGAAGAAAGGCCGTTTTCCATGACAAGTATTGTAGTTCTTTTGAAGAAGCTGGCTCAAAGGGAGGAAAGGTCAGCTTTTCCAATATGAAGTTGAGGTCCCAAGCAGGGACTGGTGGTTTCCTTGGGGGTTTTATATTTTTTGCCCCTCTGAGGAACTGCCTTAAGAGAGGATGTGAGAATAAAGGAGGATCTGTGTGTAATGACTGCAAGCTGTATGAGCACTCTAACATCTACATTTATGGTAGGTACAAAACTGTACTTTGTGTACCTACCATAAATGTAGACGTTCGAGTGTATTCACTGTTGCAGTCCAGCTTATCCACACACCATCCCCCTCTTTGGGACTATTCTGTACTTCTCAACTCTATACAACCTATGTGGTGTATTTGCTTGTAGATCAAGGAAATGTTTATTGTAATATATGCATGGTTGTTTGGCATATTTTTCTTTTCCGCCTTCCTGTCTGGGGGCACCTGACATCTGGGGCAAGTAAAACTGATGTAATGGTGTCTGCTGCATGTTTTGTACCCCTGGTGACCTCACATCATGGAAGAGACAACATCCCACGCAGAAATCCGAAGACTCTGTTATTCAGGCCGGCTGAGGGCTACGTGCAGGCAGATAACCCAAATGTGATGACTGCAACAGTTAATACACTATAACATCTACATTTATGGTAAGTGTGCACAACTGTACTTTACTCCCTCTCCTTGACTTCTCTATACTTTCTACGTATCCTTTTTTTTTTAGCCATATCTTATAATAGTATTTTCTTTTTACTGGTGGTGTTCCACACCGTGTAATTGCTTCCTATATTGGGGGCACCTGACATCTGGGGCAAGAAAAAACTGATGTAATGACATCGGCTGCTTGTTTTATATCCCTGACGACATGTAAGAGGCAACAGCATACAACGCAGAAATCCCAAGACTCTGGTGTTTGGGCCAACTGAGGGCTACCCGCATGCAGATAACCAAACTGTGATGGCTGCAACAGTGAATACACTCTAACATTTACATTTATGGTAAGTGTACACAACTGTACTTTTTTATTCATTTAAAGCATCTTGCAGGGCTTCTGTCACTGGGTCTGTACTGAGAAGGCATGCTTTGCTAAAGGAACAAGGCTTCCATGACAATGTCAAAGCAAAGTTACTAGATGCGCCATGAAATCAGGAGCGTGCGTTTGTCACGAAAGCAGAAGTTCTTAAAAAGATAGAAGAAAAAGCCAAGTTTCTGCAAACCATCAAATGTTTTCTGAGCCACCTTGATTCTGTAGGTATTAGCTTTCAAAAAACTGGCCCTTTTCAGTCCGTCTCAGGCTTCTCATCCCAAACCTAGGGGAAACAGACCACCAAGAGTACAGTCTCTGGGTATGCAGAGATCTAAACAGTCAAGTGTTTCCGCCTCAAAACCAAGGAGTGGTAAGCCTCCCCCATAGGAAAAAGTTCACAATGACACTCCAATTATCCTTCCCAGCCATGTCCCAGTACTTGTGCCCCTAGGAGGAAAACTTACCCTTCATGCAAAAAAACTGGATGTCCATTACTTAGGACTGATGAGTTCTAAACATTGTATCCCAAGGATACAGATTAGACTTCCACTCACTGCCAGCCCCAGATGGGCTGCCAGACCTTCCTCCAAACCAGTGGGTAGATGCTCAAAAGCAAGTACTTTCCCTTCTCCATATCAGGGCTTTTCAACCTGTTCCAGTAGAACAAAGGGGACAGGGTGTCTACTCCAGACTTTTCTGGTGCCCAGAAGAGGGCAGTAGATGCCTTATCCTGGCTATATCAATTCTCATCACCTTTCTGCTTGTTCCAAAACTCAAAATGCTTACACTGCAACAGCTTCTTCCTATGCTAGCCAAGGATGCCTGGTTAGTCACCATATACTTAAAAGAAGCTTATCTGCATATCCCCATAAGGCAGTATTGCAGGAAATATCTACGTTTCAGGGCAGACTCCATGCATCAGTTCTCTGCACTTCCCTTTGGCTTATCTGCTGCGCTCAGAGTATTTACAAAATGCCTGGCTCCAGCCATTGCATACTTACTGTAGGCTGAGAAATATTCAAATCTACCCATACTTGGACGATTGCCGGATTTAGGCGGACCATCAGGAATTGCTACTTCAGCACCTGGGATTTGTAAAAGGATTTCTAACTTCACTGGGATACACCAACGAAAAGAAATCACAACTGATGCCCAGCCAAAAGATTGTATTCCTGGGAGCAAGCTTGAACACAACTTCTCAGATGGCATTCCTGACTCCTGAAAAGCAGGTCCATTTGACAAACTATTTCAAACTAATGGCCAACAAAACCCAGATATCTGCAAGGAAAATACTGCATGCCCTAGGGTTCATGGTCTCATACATTCTGCTAATTCCATATGGGGAAAATTCAGTGGTACTTAAGTCTCTGGTGTCAACATTCTCATGACCTGGAAACAGTGATTCCTGTCATACCTTGTCTAAGAGCAGAGTTTCTTTGGTGGGCAGAAGCATGCAACCACAACAAGGGACTTCCTTTCACTCAACCCCTCGCCGCCCAAACCCTGACAACAGACTCATCAGACTATGCATGGAGGGACTCGCATGGCAGGCAAATGCATTGAAGGCAAATGGCGCCCAAAACAAATTCCCATTCATATCAATCAAAAAGAGATGCTAGCTGTCAAGAATGCTCTGACAGTCTTCAAATACCTTATCCTTCCAGGACAGCTCTTAATAAAGACACACCACAGTAATGTGGTACATAAACAAGCAGGGCGGAACTCATTCTTACCCACTCTGCAGGTTAGCCATGGCTGTGTGAACACAGCCTTGAGCATCCAAGTGAATCTAGAAGCTCAATTCCTGCCAGGCAAGCAAAGTTAACTGGCAGATGACTTGGGCAGAAATCTACTAGACCCTCACGAGTGGAAAATGGACCCCAACTCATTCAAACTTCTAACCCAGAGGTGGGGAACACCGGATGTTGACCTTTTTGCCTCCCCCCAAAACCATCAATTGAGCAAATTTTGCACCATGAACCCTCAAGCAGAGCCTGGAAGGTGGAGACTCCTTTACATGGGAAAACCTCTCAATTTTTGCCTTTCCTCCTCTGCCCCTCCTCTGAAAAGTACTACTCAAGATCAAACACGACAGGCCATGTGCAATCCTTATTGCATCAGACTGGCCACGGCAGCACTGGTACCCACTTCTACACAGTCTAACAGCAGTGTCACCCTGGCACCTACATCACACACCTTCCCTTCTGTCTCAGCAGGAGGGACAGATTTTGCATCCACAGCTGCAAACCCTAAACCTTGCAGCCTGACTTTATTCTCCAAATGCACCACCAGCATCCCTCAGTAAACAGGTGCTGGACGTCATCCTTGAGGCCAGAATGCCTTTTACTAGGAAATCGTATGCTGAAAAATGGAAAAGATATTGTTCTTGGAGTTAGTCTCAAGGGAAAGGACTCAGCTGTGCCCAGCTTACCTCAAATCCTTAATTACCTAGCAGAGCTGCTCCACAGAGGCCTATCCTTCTCTTCCATTAAGATTCCTGTGTCTTCCATTTCATTATGATACTGAGCCTCTCCTCTTTTCTCACCCTCTCATCAAACAGTTCTTGGGAGGAGCTAACAATTTAAGGCCCCCTAGTAGAGCTCCCACTATGACCTGGGATCTTAACTTTGTACTGGCGAAGCTCATGCGCCCCCCCCCCCTTGAAACTGATGCTTCAGCAGAGTTAAAATTCCTCCCTTAAAAAAACAGCCTTATTTCTAGCTGTTACTTCAGCAAGAAGTGTCTGAGTTACAGGCACTAATGGCGGTGGAGCCCTTCATTATTTTCCATGCTGACAAGGTTTCCCTCAGGACTTAACCCTTCCTTTAAGGCCAAGGTGGTATCCAGTGTGCCTTTAAACCAATCCATCCATTTGCCAACTTTTTTCCCTAATCCTCAGAGTAAAGTTGAAAGGATTTTGCACTCCTTGGACATGGACAGACAGCTCAGGTTCTGCCTGGACAGGACTAAGCCTTTCAGAAAATCTGACCAGCTGCTAGTCAGCTTTGCTACAGGGGCAGAGGGCAAGCCTATTTTAAAGCAAACCATTTCCAAATGGATAGCACACTGCATCCAATTTTGCTACAAGCACCATGGAAAACCTACCCCTTTGTGCCTCAGAACTAGAGCTGCTTCAACCTCTATAGCATTTCTTAAGGGAGTCCGTGCCAGGGTCATCCTGGAAGCTGCAACCTGGAGCTCTGTGCACACCTTCACCAAGCATTACCACTGATTTTTTTTCTAAATCCAGAGCTGGATTTGCTACATCAGTCTTACAAGACCTGCTAGCCAGCCCTAAGACTTCTTGACTGCCTCCACCGTTCCTCAGCTTTGGGGATTAACCCAAGTGTGATGACTGCAACAGTGAAACACGAAGAACATAGTACAGTTGTGTACACTTACTATAAATGTAGATGTTCACGTGTATTCACTGTTGCAGTCCTGGTTTCCCCTCTCTCCAACTCCCTGGCATTCTATATCCTTTCTACCTATCCTCTTTATGGCCATCTTTTATGGCAGCGGTATTTAAATTTTGCCGGAGGTGTTCCACACCAAGTAATGGCTTCCTATTTTAGGGGCTCCTGATATTTGGTGCAAGAAAAACTGATGTAATGGCGTTGGCTGCATGTTTTATACCCCTGACGAACTGACGTCATGGAAGAGGCGACAACAGCTGAGACAGAAATCCCAAGACTCTGGTATTCGGACCGACTGAGGACTACCTGCAGGCAGATAATGCAAGTGTGATAACTGCAGCAGTGAATACACTTTAACATCTACATTTATGGTATGTTTATACAACTGTACTTTTAGTGAGCTACCATCAATGTGGTAATTCATGGGAACCGGGTTTTTCCCAAAGGGGATGACTACACATTTTTTTGGCATTGAGCTTAAGGCAATGGTTCTGACATTAGTCATTGGTCTCACTGAGGCCATTCTATAGGATGTCAACATCACTTGGATAGTTGATAGTAGCTCCCAACTTGCAATCGTCTGCGAAGTTTGTCGGCCAGTCCTTTCGTATTGGCCTGGACTTCAGAGAAGTAGATACCAAACGGGAGAGGACCCAGGACCGAATGCTGTGGGACTCCATTCGTGACTAGTCTGCAGTCTGACTTGGAGTCAGCTTATTTCACACACTGGGTTCTATCTGTGAGCCAGATTGCAACCCACCTAGTGATATAGGGGTTGATGCCTAACTTGGTGAATTTATCTGATTCCTGAGTGGAGAATATCAAAAGCCTTGACCAGATCAAGGTAGGCTGTATGAACCACCTTGCCTTCATCCACAACTCTGGTGACTGACTCGAAGTTGACCAAGTTGAGCAGGCATGATGTACCCTTCACAAAACCAAAGTGTGGGATCTAGAGTTTGGAGGTTCCCTATATCTTTGTTTTATTAGGTCCATGATGATGCATTCCATAGCTTTGTATATCAGGCTCATCCGGCTAATGGGGTGATGGTTCCCATGGTTTGTAGTCGCTCCTCCTTTGTGGAGAGGGATGACTGTAGCAGTGCACTTTTCTGTAGAGTCAAAGATTGAGGTTAGGCTGAGATTGAACAGGGCACACAAGTGAGTGTCAGTTCACTCTAGTTCATGTAAAGCACAGCCAGGGATATTGTCAGGTCGAATAAAAGTTGTATTCTTGGTCCTGAACAGTGCTGTTTTAACCTGTGCAGCGGTAATAGTGAGTGCCTTGCAGTCTGCTAGTATTGTGATTGTTTCTTTGGGGGGAAGAGGGGTAAAGTTTGCATGGAATCTGTCTGCCAGTATACTGGCAGTGTCTGTTGGCTCGGTATAGGTGATACCATTGTGCAGTAGCTCAGAGCAAATCTGCGTATTGCCGTGGAAATTCTTTACATAACTATAGAAGGCCTTGTGGTTGTCTTTATTTGCTGCAATTATGTTTTCATAGCTAGCTTTAGAGGATATGATTAGGGAATCTCAACTTTTTGTTGAGGCTGAGAAGTTTTTTCTAGTCTTGGGACTTCACCTTATTCTGTGTCAGTTTCCTCCTCCTGTTGTAGAGTTTATTTATGGCAGGAGATCACCAGATTAGCGCTTTTTTTTTTTTTTTTTTTTTTTTTTGAGGCGAGCGTCTTGGTTGTATTGGGTATAGCGAGATCCATGCATTTGTATGTGTGTTGGTACAGTGCATTGGTGTATGATTCGGTGGTCATACAACTATTCTCCATTTGCTTGGGTGCCGTGAAGTTAGCCACCTCTGTCTTTAGGAGCCCACAGTTTGCTTTGGAGAAGTTTTTCATGGTGGTTACCTTTGCGAGGGTGGGGGGATTTGGATTTCCAAGGTGATTAGTTTGTGGTTCAATCTAACCATTGAGCAGCTGACTATTGGTGTAGAGCAGCAGTCGCCCATGTTAATAATGACCAGGTCAAGGATGTTGCTATCTCTAGCTGTGGTAAGAACAAGCTGGTCCAGGGCATTGGAATTAACTCCAGGCAACGTTGGGCAAGTGTGTTGGTATACGAGTAGTTTTGCCAGTTAATGGAGGGGTAGTTGAAGTTGCGTAGTAAGTGTGTGTTAGGTTGCACCCCAATATGCTCCAGGGTGCTTAGGAATGTGGAGTGCCAGTCTTGGGACATGGTTGGGGACCTATAGCAGCCTACAATCTGAATCGCTGTCTTGCCCAATGTTAGCTTCACCTGAAATATCTCTGATGCGTTGCATTTGGCTACCAGTCTATAGGTGTCTGCATACCGTATGAATATGGAAACAGCACAGCCTTTGGAGCTTCGGTCCAAGTTCTGAGGCCGAAAGGTAGCCTGGTAGTGCAGGGGTGCTTTCTGCTGCCTTGAACCAGGTCTCTGTTACAGCACAAATGTCGATGTTCTCCATTTTAAGGAGTGCTTCGAGCGAGTGCATTTTGAGGTTGACTTAGTGTTAAGCAGCATGACCCTGATTGTATTTGTTTGTAGCTGTTACAGTGGTATTTTGTTTTTTGGAACGCTGCCTAAAAAAGGCAATATTGTGGTAGCAAGAGCCTTGGCCAGTATCCTGAAGCCCAGGGGTGACAGATGCAGGTCATCTTCAAGAAAGCATCGAGGTCTGCCAGTCATGTCATTCCAGGCAGACAGATACTGGATCCCCTTAGACTGACACCAGAAACATGGCCAGTTGTTGAAATCCATCATTTTCTGCTTATACTGTGGTATCATTCTGGTTAATGGTAGGATGTTTCTCAGGGCTATGGTCATACCCGCCTGGGCCACATAATCAGAGATCTCATCCATGTTTCTTTTCATGTAGTCCAGGGAGGTACATATCAGATCATTCTCACCCACATGTACAGTGACATTGTCATATTTGTACCTGTTGTTGAGGGACCTGAGTGAGTGCATTATATGACTGATTCTGGCACCTGACAGGCAGCTGACTTACTTTCTCCTTATTCAACTTAGTGAATGGGACATGTGTGCCTCACTATAGAGTCACCTATGAGTAGTGTTGGGCATGCTCTTTTGCTTTAGAGGCTTTGTGTGGCACACTGTTTAGGAGAGTTATGTCTCGTGATTAGTGTTGTGTTGTGGTGATAGAGTGCGTTTCTGCCTTGGAGGTCTCTGCTGCTTGGGCAGATTTCTGAGAGCCTCTGCGAAGGTGGGTGTGTGGTTTGTGTTTTTATGTGAAGGAGGTGCTGGTGTGTGCTCTGGAGGGCTGTGTTCCATGTGGTGTGGTGCAAGTGTTGACCTCCTGTTGACCAGCTATTCCTGTCTTGGCTGAAGTGCGTGGCTTCCAATTTGGATATGTAAGTGTGTGTCTCGCAAATCTTAGTGTTGGGATGTAAGAGGAGAGGGTTGTCAGTGTATATGAGGCAGTTGCTACATTGCTTCAGGATGCCCAAGTTCACCAGGTTAATAGGAGAAAGCACAGGAAACTGACCTTTAGACATACCTGGAGGGTTGGGCATTGAGTACTGGATCAGTTTCCTTGTAGAACGTTTAGTGCTGGTAGCACTTGTGTGCTACAATAATTGCTACAAGGAGTCTGGTTAAGTGCTAGACTAATAAGCTAGTATAAGTGCTGGAGAGGAGAGAACTAGTAGATCTAAAGGACAAATTGAGGAGCAGACTTTGCCTTCGCTTAGGAGCTTACAAACAGACCTGGATACAGCAAATCTGTATGTGGACTAGACTAGTTACAAGAAAGGGGGGAACAAACGCAAACGTGGGCTTTTAAACCAGAAAGTTGAAAAAGATGGAAAAAAAAAACTGCCCAAAGGACCAATAAACCACAATTTCTAGATAGGCTACCTAGTGCTTCCCACTCCCACTGATAAGTTAGAAGGCTTCCCTCCAACACAGAAAAGCGTGGGGTGCTCAGGAGCTTACAAACAATTCTGGATACAGCAAATCTGTATCTGAACTAGACATGTTACAGGAAAGGCAGGAAGCAAGCTTAGATTTTTTTTTTGTAGTTAAGTGGAAAAGGAGAAAGCAGAACAGAAGGTAATTCAAGGTTAAGAACCTAAGTGGGTTGGCCTTCTCAAATGTGATCTCTCTATTAGGTACAATGATGTAATGACACTAGACTGGGAGGAGTGTCGCAGATCAAGTTTACAGTATGGGCAGGCAACTGCCAAGCCACCAAGTATAAGAATAAGACATCAGTAGCGAGAGTAGGTGGAAAACTTATTACAGTTGGTAGCTGTAGCCACTAAATGAAAGTTTTAAGTAGATAAAGGAGGAGCAGGGAGACTCTGGAGAATGCTTTTAACTGCAAACTAATCAGTTATGATACCTGACTAGAACACACACACACGCCTCATAAAGCACAGAGCACTCACAAACAGAAGGCAACTCTCCGTATGAAAAAGCAGTTTACAGTATTCAGTAAAAATGCAGTTAGAGTAGTGAAACGGTATCTAGTAATTAAAAATGGTTAAAGCAGTATAAAATAGTACATGCAGTGAAACAGTTAAAAAAAAAAAAAAAAAAAATTTATAACAGTGGAAAATGTAGTAGATTAGCTGTATAGCTCAATTATAAGAGTTAAAGTGCAATTCAATGAAATAAGTGTAAAAAATAACTTATTCTGCTCTTGGAATCTAAAGGAATTTCTGCTTGGTCCCAGTGATGAGTCTGCAATTCCACAACCCCTTTTAGAGAGAGGCTTTATATACCAGAAAGGATAGATGAATCTGGTAGCTCAAAATTACTAGTCAGTCTTACTAGCCCATGCTGTTACACCAATCACTCATGCTAGGGAAGGTCAGGAAACCCTGTTACTCTCAATAATAATGAAGACAGCACAGTATCAGTAGAAAATGGCCACCAGAAACACAGGAATTTCAACAAACAAAACTATCAGGCGTGGACAACAGCAGGCCTCTATCAAGATTACCGGAGTAGAACACACACTCCAGTAAATGCACAGAAAGAGTACACACAAACAGAAAATACAAGTCTCAGTATGAAAAAGTTTACAGTTTAGTAATTCATTAAAAATGCAGGTACAGTAATGCACACCATTACACCTGCTAGCTGTAGCCACTAAATGAAAGTTTTAAACAGATACAGGAGCAAGGAGAGACTAGAGAATGCTTTTAACTGCAAACAAATCAGTTATATGATACCTGACTAGAACACACAAACCTCATAAAAAAGCACAGAGCACTCACAAACAGAAAACACAACTCTCACTATGAAAAAAAACAGTTTACAGTTAAGTAATTTTGCTCCTCCCACATTTGCAAGCCTGAGCAGAGTGGATGTGTAGGATCTGGGGCTGCTTTGTAGGCTCCAGTGTCTGACTCTCATGCCATTTTTAGAGGGTGAAGGTGGAATCCTTCCAGTGGTAGCCAGGAAGAATCTTTCTGGGAGCCAGGCTGATGTGCCACCTGTCATTTTTTAGGCCTTGCTGTTTGCCAGTTCCAAGCCCAGTACCTTGAAGCCGAAGCAGCATTTGGGATTGCCCATTCCTTTGCTGACCGGGGAGCTGGCTTCCACAGCACAGGTAAGTACAGAGGACCTTGTTGCACAGGTGTAGGATTTCATCAACTGCATGAAATCTAATCTGAGTTCTGTGGAAAGAAGTCTGTGGTAGACATTTCCTTCTGGGGCTCCAGTCGACTTCTAATTAGTCTTTATTATCAAAATTAAATAAAAATTTGAAAATAATTACACCATAAACACAACATGTTAAGTTGTCAATCTCGCCTTCATTCTTGCTTGATGGGTTCGGAGCCGATCCCTCGGCTCCGACTCGGCACTTGCTAAGCTCGAGAGTCACTTTTACCAGCTCGAGGCAGCCCCATATCCCATGATGCAAGGCGGTAAGTATCCAGATCTCGTTTGCCGCTTCGCTTATGAGGTCCTCCTTTTACCAGCTCCTGGTAAGTGATTTACTAATTCGCTATTTTAGCCCCTTTTAACTCAAAAAACCCTTATTGTTAGTTTTTATTTAGTTTTAAACTGTTTCTGACAGAATTTTGTCTGTCTCTTATTATTTTTTTAGTCAAACTTTACCCATCCCATCCCCCCCCCTGTTAGGGTGTGTGTGTGTGTGTTTGTAGTTATACCTTTTTGGTATATTTAAATTTTAATTCTTTGACTGGTGTGTGTGTGTGCTTGTGTACACCATGTCAAAAGAAAGGGTCTCAGGCTTTAAGAAGTGTGACTCGTGCTGTCAGAAGATGTCTCTGACAGACGGTCACACTTCTTGCCTTTATTGCCTGGGGCCTCTTCACCTGCAGGACTCCTGTGCTATATGTCATTCTTTCAGCCAGAGAGTCCTGCAGGAAAGAAGAAACAAATTAATACTCAGGGGCCTTCTTAAGCCGGAGGGCTCTCCGGCTAAGTCGGCTCCACCTAAGACTGCCAAGTCTTCCAAGGCCCAGGCTTCTGTGTCAAAGCCTGCGGCCTCGGCTCCGACTCGTTCTGAGTCGAGATCGGCTCCGGCTGGAGCCGATTCTGGCTTAACCAAGCCTTCGGCACCGATGGCTATCGGTGCCGATTCTGCATCGACCACTTCGGTGTCTGCTCCGATCGGCTCCGACCACCATGTGGCACAGGCATCGGTGTCGGCTCCGATCGGCTCCGACACAGTTACTTTTGTGGCTGTATCGGCTCCGGCTGGAGCCGATGCATCGAGGCTACCTGTTGGCTCCGATAAGTTGTCTGCTCCGACAGGTTCTATAGTTTCATCGGTTCCGATGGCTCCTTCGAGGAAGAGGTCGAGGTCTCCTTCCTTGGAGCCGATACTTTCGGCTCCGGCTTCACCTCTCCTCTCGGAACGGAGCCATCGGAGCCGATCTTCAAGGTCATCCAGGCTTTCGGACCATAACTTAGAGAGAGTGGTCAGTAGATTACTTAAGTCACAGGCACTGGCCCAAATGTTACATAGTCCGTCTCAACAGACGATTATTGGTCCACACCCCGTTACAGTTCCTCCTTCAACTCTACCCCAGAGCTTGGAGTTGGAGTCTTCGGGAATGGTTACTGCTACGGCTGAGGGACGGATACCCCCTTCTATCCCTTCAGCCTCTACTCTTATCTCCTCTTCGAGACCTTCCTTAGAGGGATTCGGTGGCCGGGCTTCCATGGTCTCCTCCGAGGGGGTGAGTGGCATCGGACCCTTGTCTGAACCCGCTCTTCCCCTTGGAGCCTCGGCCTTGGTGAGCCCTGCTCCGACATCTGCCTCGGAGACTTCCCTTTCGGTGGTCCCTGGAGTTCCTAGCTCTTCGGAACGGGTTCTCTCGGACCTGCCTGGGAGGGGAGCATTCGAGGTGATGAAGAGTGTGCTGGCCACTGGTATCAGCCAGCAGTCTGTTCCCTTAGCTCCTCCCTCTATAGTGCCTGTTGACATCTCTGCCACTTCTCTTGCTACAGGACCCAGAGATCCTCCGCCTCAGGTTTCCCCATTGGGAATTTCCCCCTCTTCCGAGGATTCTCCTGATGTTTCGGGAGATCCTCCTAGGAAGAGGACTTGTAAGAGGAAACACGTAGACTCCCCCGAGTCTATCACTTCAGATACTGACTTTGATGAGTCAGAGGGATCCCCAAGATCCCCCTCTGAGGATGTCTCCTTCTCAGACATCCTAGAACTCCTTAGAGGGGAAACTGGCCCACCAATAATCCCTCTGAGGATGAGTCAGTATACCTAGAGGCGTTTGGATCTCGGCCCTCCACCTCCTGGGTGTCTCCGCCTTTCGACCCCCTTATGCAGGTTATTGCCCGAAAGGCGTGGGCTGCTCCTGACTCTGTAGAGCCAGTCCCTAGGAGGCCTTCAAAATTTATCACTGCCCCGTGTGACAAGCAATTCCTCACTAAGGGTGTTCCCGCTGATGCCATGGTGGTGGCTGCTGCCACCAAAAAGGAACTTGCAGATCCTTCCGCATCGCCCATCCTCCTAATAAGGACTCTAGGACCATGGATAGGTACGGTAAGCGGATGTTTTCCTCAGCGACCTTTGCTATGCGTTCGCTGAATTACCTATGTCACTTCACCAGACTCCAGAGGGATATCCTTAAGGAGCTGGGTGAAGTAGTGCAGGATCCTACAGCTGCAGGGGCTCAAGAAAAAATTGCTTCGCAGCTAGGAACCCTTAATTCCATTGCAAACTCCTCCATGCGGCTAATATCATATGCTGCTGATGGAGCGAGTAGGGCCGCAGGTACAGGTGTGGCTCTTAGACGCCAAGCCTGGATGCGGCTATGTGACTTTGCAGATCCCTTTAAGGCGTCCTTCACAAATTCTCCCTTTGATGGGTCAGCTTTGTTTGGCCCTCAGGTGAAGGAAACTTTGACCAGGTGCGAGCAGGACGGCAAGACTTTCTGCTGTAGGAGTCCGTTTTTCCACCCCTTCTAGATCTTACCCCAAAGGACAGAAAGGTGGCAAAATGTGGTTCCGCAAATCCCAAGGAGTCACGCCGGATTCACGTGGTCAGTTTACCCCTAGAGGCAGAGGGGGTAACAACAACAGACGCCGCTCTAGAGGCAGAGGGGGTCCAAAAAACCAGGGAAACAGAGCCTCTCTCTGACAAGCCCTTTCAGCATCCCTGAGATGTTGCCCGGCTGTCCCTCCTTGGAGGCAGTCGGGGGAAGATTATCACTGTACCCAGAAGCCTGGCATTCCCTCACTCAAGACAGATGGGTACAGTCGATCATATCCAAGGGTTACATAATTCCTTTCGAGGAAAGTCCTTTCCCTCAAATTCCCTTCCAGATGTACCACCGGTCTAAGGGAAATTGCAGAGTTAGAAGTCTCAAAACTACTGCAAAAGAGCCATTCAGCCAGTTACAACAGACCATTCAGAGCCCGGAATCTACTCAAGGTTCTTTTGGTCCCCAAAAGACGGGAGACTGGAGACCAATATTGGATCTCAGCAGACTCAACAAGTCGGTGAGGAAGACAAGATTCGAATGGTCACTCTTCAGTCAATTCTGCCCTTCTTACAGAAGGACAACTGGATGTGCTCAATAGATCTTCAGGATGCGTACTATCACATCAAAATTCACAGACGCTCCAGGAGATTTCTCCGCCGGCTGGGGTCCAGTCATTTCCAGTTCAGAGCCCTGCCCTTTGGTCTCACTACAGCCCCCAGAGTGTTCACCAAATGCATGGCAGTGGTCACGGCTCACCTGAGACGTCAAGGATTCCAGGTGTTTCCGTATCTCGACGACTGGCTCCTGTCAGCCACCACCAGGCATCAGCTTATTCAAGCCAGGGATTACACAATAAGTCTTTGTTCTCATTTGGGCATCTCGATCAACTTGGAAAAGTCATCCTTATCGCCCTGCCAGTCTATTACTTTCATAGGCGCAAACTTAAACACTGTTCGGATGTCAGCTACCCTTACAGATCAAAGAGTTTCAGACATTCAGAGTCATGTCAGGATCATTCTGGCCAACAAGAAAGTACAGGCCAGAATGGTTCTAAAGGTATTAGGCCTCATGGCTGCGGCCATTACTCTTCTTCCCCTGGCTCGATTCTACATGCGCCTTCTTCAGTGGATGCTGTTCACACAGGGGTCGTACCAACAACTTCCAATGCGTCACCAGATTCTGGTGACACAGACTTGCAAAGATCATCTTGCTTGGTGGATCACATCTCCTCAGGTTCACCAAGGCAGATACTTTGTACCCCCATCCCCAATAGCCACTGTCACCACGGATGCCTCCCTGATCGGGTGGGGGGGTCATTATCAGGGCAGGATGGTTCATGGGACGTGGCAGCCGTTAGAGTACCATCTGCACATAAATGTCCTGGAGATGAGAGCAGTGCTTTTAATGTTGCAAGCCCTCAACGACTTTCTTCCCGTAGGGACAATTGCAGTCCACACAGACAACATGTCTGTAGTTTGGTATATCAACAAACAGGGCGGAACCAAGTCCTACCCCTTGTGTCGAGAAGCGCTCAGACTATGGCAATGGGCGATCTCCTCTCATCGGTTTCTGGTAGCAACGCATATCCCTGGGAAAACCAACATTGTAGCGGACAGATTGAGCAGAGTATTTCTCATGCCTCACGAGTGGTCTCTCAAGCAATCTATAGCGGAAGAGATATTTCTGGAATGGGGTCGTCCATGTTGCGATCTTTTTGCTACTCCCCAAAACAGCAAATGCCCAGACTTCTTCTGTCTCTTCCCTCTACCAGGCCATCCCCCCAGAGACGCTCTGACCCAGGATTGGCCCCAGGGACTTCTTTATGCCTTCCCTCCATTTCCTCTGATCCCTCAAGTTATCCAGAAAGCTACCGTATTGAGAGCCAAATTGATTCTCATTGCCCCTTACTGGCCTCGACAAGTTTGGTTCCCGTTCCTCCATCATCACCTTTTGGTGCAGCCGTGGCATCTGGACCCAGTGCCAGATCTTCTGATTCACCAATCCGGTCAGCTGCACCGGTCTATCCCTTCTCTCAACCTCACAGCATGGTTGCTCCACTTCCTTCCTTAGCCAGGCTTCCTTTGATCTCTAACCCAGTTAGAGACATCATAGTAACCGTTAAAATCCTCTACCAGGAGGATTTATACAAGCAAATGGAAACGTTTCTCTTATTGGGCTAAGGCCAAGAATATTGATCCTTTCACTGCCCCTGTTCAGGCAGTCCTGGACTTCTTAGCAGAGATTTTTCATGCAGGCTCCTCTTCTTCCACAGTCAGAGTTCAATTGGCTGCTATCTCCAACTTTCATGTCGGGGTCGCAGATCATAATATTATGTCCCATAGGCTCTGCAGGGCCTTCTTGAAAGGAATTTTCCTACTAAAGCCTCCAATCAGAAATCCTCCTCAGTGGGATCTAAATTTAGTGCTGACATCCTTGATTCTTCCCCCCTTCGAGCCAGCTGTTTCTTGTTCCCTGAAATTTCTTTCTTGGAAAACTTTATTCCTAGTGGCTATTACATCGGCCAGGAGGGTGTCTGAACTTCATGCTCTATCGGTTCGACCCCCCTATTTGGTTTTTCACAAAGACAGAGTATCTTTGAGAACTAATCCGACCTTTTTGCCTAAGGTCGCTTCAAAGACCAATTTGAATCAATCCATTGATCTCCCTGTATTTTTCCCAAACTATTCAGACAGAGCTGAACAAAAGCTACATTATCTTGATGTCCACCGTCAACTTAGATGTTATTTGGACAGAACAAAAAAATTTAGAAAATCTGATCAACTTTTTGTTTCCTATGCGGATAATAAAAAAGGCCTTCCTGTTTCTAAAGTGACCTTGTCCAGATGGCTTTCTTCGGTCATCTCTGAAGTTTATCTGCTCAGGGGAAAACAGCTGTGCTCAAAACCTAAAGCACATTCAACTAGGAGCTTAGCTACTTCTACAGCCTTTCAAGCTAGACTTCCTTTAGACACTATTTGTGCAGCGCCACTTGGGCCACTCCTCACACTTTTGTTTCCCATTACAAATTGGACTTGGCCTCCAGGGACAGAGCCAGTTTTGGCTCTACAGTCCTCAAGAGTCTGTTCCATTGAGCCACCCAGGATAGAGGTGCTAGGGACACGGTCCCATCAAGCAAGAATGAAGGCGAGATTGACAACTTAACATTAAGAAGTTATGTACCTACCATAATGTTCCATGTTAGTTGTCTTCTCTCGCCTTCTTTCTTGCGACCCTCCCTCCTTCCCCCAGGCCTGGACAGACCTTGTTATAAGAAATCATTATGCTGAAGACCATTCAGACCTGGTCCTTCCATTCTGTAAGTTTTCTTTCTTCCTTTGGGAAGTGTTTTATGCTTGGTGCTATTGCCCTTTGTCATCAAACGAGATCTGGGTACTTACCGCCTTGCATCATGGGATATGGGGCTGCCTCGAGCTGGTAAAAGTGACTCTCGAGCTTAGCAAGTGCCGAGTCGGAGCCGAGGGATCGGCTCCGAACCCATCAAGCAAGAAAGAAGGCGAGAGAAGACAACTAACATGGAACGTTATGGTAGGTACATAACTTCTTATTTTATCACCACGTTTTAATGTGTGATTATTAATCTGAGAATTAATTAAGGATGGCACAGGTTGGTATTTAAATGAAGTAAGGGGTAATGCTAAAATGTCTATAGTCCAGCGTTATACGACGAAAAACACGCTGATAAAAGTTAAGCGTTTTATGTGCGCATACATTACTAGGTGGCAGTAAAAAATCAGTTAACTAATTATATTTCAAAAGTTAGGCATAAAATGCATCACAAAACATTGAGAATTAAGAATTTCTCGGGGTTTGGTAGCTCCCACACCCTAGACTGTATAAATGGATTGATTTTGACATGAACTTAGTGTGCCCTCTCTGGGCTCTGCCCTCAACCGTACCCATTCTAAAAACGGCCTTTCTCCGAGGTGTGTGCGGAAGGTTGCAGTTACTTGTGCGGTCATTAATTTAATCTTCTTCACAATCAAATCTCAGATGTGTGCGTGGGACAGGAGGTAATTAAAGCTTGTGTTGGATGGAGACACCATGGTTATGGTTTCTTTTCCTTTCCTCACAGACCTTAGCTGTGTGCAAAGGTTACTATTGCTTGTTTATGGGCAGTGTACTGTCTAGGAGCAAAAAGCTGAAACTCATTACTGCAATCATTATTTTTTCTCATAATCACACATCAGGCATGTATACAAGTGGCTGGCTTTGGGGACAAGGGTGGTGGGGTATGTTTTGTGTGTATATCCTTTGGGAACAAGGGTGGGAGGGCATGTGTTTTCTGCGTGTGTGCATGTATGTTTATATATATATATATATATATATATATATATATATATATATATATATATATATATATATATATATGCACATTGTGTGTGTATATAATATATATTTCATTTAAAATATGACTGTGGGCATTTGAACCTCAGCTTTCATCCCAATCTAACACCAGAGGGGTGCATAGACAGTGACTTTCTTTTTTCTTGTAGTTATATAATGTGTATGCCCTACTAATTATCTCTTTTTTTAACAGCAGCTTGTGCTCTAGATTTCCCTAAAAACTCTACTCTGTTGGCTGCCAAAAAAGAAATTATTAGAAAATGGAAATCAAAGTCTAAACCAACTGTATTTGAAGTATTGCACATTATAAAAAACATAAGAACTGAAAGAGGGGTCTTTAGGAAAGGGAAGGAGCAAATTGCATAGAAATAAATGGAAGGAGCAAATTGCATAGAAATAAATGGAAGGGAAGTAAATAGTGTGGGAAGAAATAGCCAGGGAATTGTTATGGCTAGGCTTGTATAGGCCCTAGGGCTGATAGCCTAGTACCAACCTATGAACCTATGGAAGAGCAAAATGTCACTCCTAAGAGATTCAGATTTCTGTGATTCTGATGAGGAACTGACTTTTATGCAAATAATTTATCCTCCTACCAGTAATACCTTGCACTCAGCTTCACTTCCTGAAAACTTATCTTCTGGGGACATACTTTAAAGAATGAAGAAATCCTTCAACTGGAAGTTTTGAGTGCTCTCAAACTTAAAACAGGTACAGAATAGTTCTGTTTTTACTTGGATCTTGGCGAGTTCAGTAGACCATGAACTCCTGGATGATGTGTTCATATTATAGGTTCATAGGTGATTGCTAGGCTAATTACCCGAGGGGTTCTTTTTACGCCTACCTATGTTTCCTAAACGTCAGAATCAAACCTTTCTCCTTGAGTCTATAAGTTAACACTTTTAACAATTATGCCAGCATGCATACGAGTGCCAACCATGTTTCATACATCGTGCACCAAGGAAAGTAGATTGCTTCTATAGGGTGCTTGACATCTATAAACATCTTTGCAAGAATCCATTGGAGGACCCAGCTGTGGTGTCTATGGAGTCCTCCAAGGGAAGTACAGGGCCTGAATCAATCACCCCATGCCAAGTATATTGAAAGTAGGAGCTTAGACCAATTTGGCAAGTAAACACACTTCTGCTACCCTGGTCATGAGAGCTGTCTGGTTTACATGCTCAAGTTCTTTGTCTGCATAGGAACAGATTACAGCCGAGGCAGAGGGAGATGCTAGATAAGTCTTGAGGGCCATTTAGGAATTATCCAACATTGGCCTCCAGAGACCCACTCAGATGTGGCTGTGATGCTCTGGATGCATCATGCAGGGCAGAAGATGCAGGGTCTATGAACATGAGACATGTTTGGCAGGAGACGTGCTTGGCAGAAGACATTTCTCCTTTCAGAACATTTTAACCTGAACTCAGTAATGCACCCTTAGTCAAGGCATTTCTCTTTAGGACTCTTGCTGCGAGTGTTTCAGTAACTGGATGAGAAGGAAAGGATTATGAAGTAGTCATGGAATGCTTTCCGTACTGCCTAGATACAACAGAAAATATCCTAATTCTTTTCTTGTAATGTGCACCCCCCCCCCCCCACACACACACACACTCACACTGCAAGACAAACTGAAGCATTCCAAGGTGAAGAGGAGCAAGTTCTGTAAAAAGCGACAAGAGACTAGCCCTCTACTTGCAGGGTCTAATACCAAAGACCAGGAGGGAGCGCAGCTATGACTATATTCCAGGCATCTCGTTCTGTCCCACCCTAAACCTCCCCTTCCCTCTATCCAGAGACAAAGGGGGTAGTCTCCCACACCATTGGACAAGTCATCCAGGACAGGTGAGTGTTCCAAACCACAAAGGAAATCTTCTTGCAAATCTGGAGGTTTAGTTCTTTCTTAGGAATACCTTCAGTCCCAAATCAATAATTACTCCTTATTCCGTACTGGATAAGGACCTTCTTTGACAGGGATCCCTTGAGTTTCCTCAAAAGAGGTTGAATACAGGATTCTATTCAAAGTTCTACATGGTCCCCAGAAAGGAATCATTAATTTTGGTGATTTCCATGCTGAACAAAATTTTAGTGAGATCCAACTTTACAATACTCACCCTTCACAATCTTTTTCCTAAGAATTGGTGAAAACAGTTGTTGGAAAAATATAGATATTTGAGTAGATCACTGTTGCAGTAACCTTCCTCCCAGCTACCCCTCTACACTCTTCCTACTTGGTGTTGGAGTAGGTACCATTGCCTAACACCTACCTCTCCATTCCCCGTGCTACTCCTAGTCAGTCTTTACCAAGGTTGGTTATGTCCTAGTCGGGCTTCAGTAGGATTTGGCATGTACACTTAGTGAGCATTCAGACTTTTGGTCCCTGGAGCAAGAGTGACTTCAATATGGGGCTGGCTGATACCTCCATTATACCACTAACACGGGGTGATGAGGGTGCCCGTTAGCTGGAGGATGGTGAAATTCTCTGCTGTTGAGGGCAAACAGACTTAAGCAGGCATGAAATCCCAAGAGACTACTGCAGCAGTAAGCTACTTAAACCATTTTGGTAAGTGTACTTAACACTACTATGATCTTCGTGTTTCACTGCTGCAGTCATCACACTTGAGTTATCCTGCCAGGGATAGCCCTCAGTTGGCCTGAATACCCAAGGTTTAGTATTTCTGTGTCTGTTGCTGACGTCAGGTCGTAAATGGTATAAAATCAGGCAGCCGACACCATTACATCAGTCTCTTGCCGAGGAGCCTGAAGCAGGAACAGTTTGCACGAGTGCCGGAAGGCCGCTACCTGTGTTTTCATTTTCGAAATTGAAGTTGATGTCTTCTAAAGCTAAGCACCCCATTGGGGATCCTTTTTTCTTGCTCTAAACGATGTCAGAAAAAGTTAAGTTGTCTCGCCTGTGAAAAGCATACCACAACGAATTTCCATTTTTAGTGCACCTGTTTAGGCCCAGACCACAATGTCACTTGCTGTCGGTTTTGTGCTTTGTTCAACACCTGAACTGTCGTCAGGCCCTTGTAGCTAAATATTTTTTGCTTTCTATCTCTGTATTCCGAAATGGCTTTGGTAAGCCATCTGACTACTGATGATCTGAAAAAACGTAAGGCTAAAGACAAACTGGTGAAAAAAACACCCTTGCAGGTCCAGCGCCTTTAAACTCCTGGATTCAGATAGATGTGTACAGCGTTCTTTATAATACACAGGTTATGTTGTAAACAAGAAAGCCAATAAATGAAAAAACCCAAATTACAATTTTATTAAGCTTAAAAACAAGCTTTTCGTCGGTGCTCTGCACTAACTTCCTCAGAAAACAAACTGCACCACACATTTGTCTCACTATAAATACATCACTACTCAGCTCAAATGCGCCCCTTAGTGGTTCCCCTTTAAAAAGCACAATTACACTTTGAAATTTTTAACTAAGAAGCGGCCAAAATTTTCAACAATTTGGTATCTACTACTCATACCTGCCATCAATGCTGGTAAACCTATAATGCTCCAAATGAATGTTAAAGCCACCATAATTGTATATAAATACAAATGATAAAATATGTCAATAACCACAAGAAAAATTATAATTTATGTTAAAAATAAGTATAAGTGGAAAAAAATTGTGAGACCCACATCAACCCCTTGCATTCTAGTCTTAAAGAATCTGGTCCCCCCATAAACTCTTGGTTTAGCTGATCGATCACTGTAAACGAAAATTCGTGGCCTGGGTTATCTAATATATGTTTGGCCAGAGCGTTGTCGACCTTCCATTTACCTGGACTTAACAGTATGCTTTCCATCAGTTGCTTCCTCAAATTGAGAAGCCTAGTGAGGTGAAGCCCCCTGGAGTGACTTAATGCCATCTGGGAACATATTTTTGGGTCTCACCATTTTTCATTATATTTGTGTTAACCATTTATTGTTTATATCAATGTTTATATTAACACTTGTGGGAATTTTTTTCCACTTTTATACTTATTTTTAACATATATTATAATTTTTCTTGTGGTTATTGACATATTTTATCATTTGTATAATTATGGTGGCTTTAACATTCAATATTTGGAGCATTATAGGTTTACAAGCATTGATTACCGGTATGAGTAGTAGATACCAAATTGTTCAATATTTTGGCCGCTTCTTAGTTAAAAATTTCAGTGTGTAATTATGTGCTTTTTAAAGGGGAACCGCTAGGGGGCGCATTTGAGCGGAGTAGTGATGTATTTATAGTGAGATGCGTGTGGTGCAGTTTGTTTTCTGAGGAAGTTGGTGCAGAGCGCCGACGAAAAGCTTGTTTTTAAGCTTAATAAAATTTCAATTTGTTTTTTTTTCGTTTATTGGCGTTCTTGTTTACAACATAACCTGTGGATTATAAAGAACTTTGTACACATCTATCTGAATCCAGGAGTTTAAAGGTGCTGGACCTGCAAGGGTGGTTTTTTGAATTTTTTGTAAGGCTAAAGATGGACTGCACAGGTCCAAAACTGCCGACGCTTCCGTTAAGCTAGTCGCCAGTTCTCCGGTCCTCAGTGAGGTGCTTTCGCAGCCCCTGATGCCCGCTTCTGTGGATTCGCAGACCGCTACCAAGACGTGTTCAGAGTCCGGTATGCCGCGAGACTCTTTGACTAAGGATGCTGCAGATATCTCTACCTTGGATGGGACTGGAGCCACTGAGCAGGCACCAGCTTCCGAGGAAGTTCTTCGCACTACCGATATTCGACAGACTTTTGCATCTTCTGTTCTTTCTAAAACTACCGAATTTCAAGGGCCCAGGGTACGAACTATGCCTAAAAAAAAACGGCCCAAGCTAAAGCAGCTGCTTCCATGCCTCAATCTCAAATGCTTAAAATGGCAGAAGACCTTATGCTTAGGGGAAGCCGGCCTACCCCTTCTAAAAGAGAGACTTGTTCCCAGCAGTTTTATCTGACTAGGAGTCTAACTCTGAGGTTTCTGAATATGAAGACATGCCCTTGTCTGCTTATGAGGATTCAGATGCAGAGGAATCCATTCCTTCTGCCTCTCCTTTTTCTTTTGGCTGCTCTTGTCAGGTATCACCACAGCAGATCAACTGTTTCCATTTCTTCCTGTCCTCTGCATCTTGCTCTATCACACTATCCACCTGCATATTCTCTCACCACATCCATAAACCTCATCTTGGGCCTCCCTCTTTTCTTGTTACCTGGCAGCTTCATCCTTCGCATCTTTTTCCCAATATACTCTGCATCCCTCGTCAGCACATGTCCAAACCAGTGTAATCTTGCCTCTCTGGCTTTGTCTCCTAACCTTCCAACCTGGGCTGACCCTTTAATATACTTATTCCTAATCCTGTCCATCCTCGTCACACCCAGTGCAAATCTTAACATCTTCAACTCTGCCATGTCAAGCTCTGACTCCTGCCTTTTTGTCAGTGCCACTGTCTCCAACCCATATAACATAGCTGGTCTCACTACCCTCTTGTTAGACCTTCCCTTTCACTCTTACTGGTACTAGTCTGTCACAAATCACTCCTGACAACCTTCTCCACCTGCCTGTACTCTCCTCTTCACCTCTCTTCCACACTCACTGTTACTCTGAACTGTTGATCCCAAGTACTTTAACTCCTCCACCTTCCCCACCTCTACTTCCTGCATCCTCACCATTCTTCTATCCTCCCTCTTATTCACACACATATATTCTGTTTTAGCCCTGCTGACCTTCATTCCTCTTCACTCTAGAGCATATCTCCACCTCTCCAGGGTCGTCTCCACCTGTTCCCTACTCTCACTACAGATCAGTGTCATCTGCAAACATCATAGTCCACGGGGACTCCTGTCTGATTTCGTCTGTCAACCTGTCCATCACCATTGCAAATAAGAAAGAGCGCTGAGCTGATCCTTGATGTAATCCCACCTCCACCTTAAATGCATCCGTCACTCCCACCGCAGACCTCACTGCTGTCACACTACCCTCTTACATATCCTGTACCACTCTTACATACTTCTGTGACACTCCCGACTTCCTCATACAATACCACAACTCCTCTCTAGGCATCCTGTCATATGCTTTTCTAAATCCACAGACACAATGCAACTCCTTCTGACCTTCTCTGTACTTCTCCATCAACACACTCAGAGCAAACAATTGCATCTGTAGTGCTCTTTCCTGGCATGAAACCATACTGCTGATATCACTTACACCTCCCTTCTTAACCTAGCTTCCACTATTCTTTCCTATAACTTCATGCTGTGACTGATCAGTTTAATCCTTCTGTAGTTACTACAGCTCTGCATATCACCCTTATTCTTAATCGGTACCAAAACGGTTTCTCTGCATTCCTCAGGCATCCTCTCACTTTCCAAGATTTCATTAATCTAGTAAAAAAACTCCACTGCCATTTCATCTGAACGCCTCCATGCTTCCACAGGTATGTCATTTGGACCAACAGCCTTTCAGTTCTTCATCCTCTTCATAGCTATCCTTACTTTCCTCCTTGCTAATCCACTGCACGTCATGATTCACTATCTGCACATCATCCAACCTTCTCTCCCTCTCATTCTCCATTCATCAACCCCTCAAAGTACTCTCTCCATCTGCTCAGCACATGCTCTTAGCTTGTGAGTACGTTTGCCTTATTATCCTTTATCACCTGCACATCTTTGCTAGCTCGGTCCCTCTGTCTAGCCAATCAGTACAGGTCCTTTTCTCCCTCCTTAGTGTCCAGCCTTTTATGCAACTCTTCATACGCCTTAGCCACCTAGCTCTCTGCCATGAACCTCATCTCCTTACTCTCTCTTGTCTACTTTCTTCATGTTCTCCTCCTTTGGCCAACAGTAGCCCAATTTCTACCAGCATCCTGTTGGCCAACAGTACTGGTGGCGGCCGTTGTTAACCCGGGCCTCGACCGATCCGATATGTATTTCTGTACTGTTGTCTGCATGTATGATTTAGCAAAATGTTATGCCGGATGTCCTTCCTGTCGCAACCCTCCCCATTTATCTGGGCTTGAGACCGGCACAAAGAAATGCACTGGCTTGTGCATCCCCAGTGGCTGGATTTTTCATTTGGTGAAACCCTGCATGTTTTCAGAGAGCATTTCCAATGGGAATGTCAGGACTATCCCCAGTCCAAAAAGACTCAAGGAATTTTTAGATTTACCACAGCACAGACCTTTAGCTGTTCCTCCTGTCCTGGATGTTGTGGATGATGTTTTCATGGAATCGAGTTCAACTCCTGGCACCCTACCACCTGCTCCCAGGAAATCTGACAGGTAAGAGTCCCTGACTCACCCACATTTCTTTTCAAAAATCCTACAGCTGACCCAGAGGTCATCTCCCAAGGACCTAAAGGAATAAAAGCAACCACAGCTAAGAATCCTACCCCTTTGAACAGGGATTCTCTAGCTTTCAGACAGATGGGTAAAGTATTTGCAACTCTTGCTATTAGAGCACTAAACTGTCAGTTCTTAGTGTTTCACTGTTGCAGTCCTTACATTTGGGTAATCCGCTGGCAGGTTGCCCTCAGCCTGAATAACAAGTCTTGGGTACTGAGTCTGTTGCTGTTTCCTCTTCCATGACGTCAGGGGTATAAAATATGTAGCCAACGCCATTTTAATCTGTCATTCTTGCTGCGCGGTGCCTGAAGCAGAAGCAGTTTGCAAGTGCCGGTCGGCTGACCCCTGAAATTTTCGTTTTCGAGTTTCAGAACCGAAGTCTTCAAACTAAAGCTAATTACCCTGTTGGGGAAACTTTTTCTTGCTCCTTACCGATTTCAGTAAAAGTTAATTGTATTACTTGTGGGAAGCAAATACCTCATAAGGATTTTAATTTGTACTGTATTCCTTGCCTAGGCCCTGATCACTGCGTGCCTTGCTGTTGGTTTTGTGCCAATTTTAATCAATGCACTATTAAACGTCTGCATATTTTTGCCTCTAAATATTTTGGTTCAAGATTTAACTATCCTGAAATGTCTGTTAGCAGTCTGACTACCGGAATTCACAAAAAAAGCAAGGAAAGACAGAGACAGACCGTTGAGGTCCAACACCGACTCCGAAGCTACTCCTAAGCCAGTCGCCAGTTTGCCGGTACTCAGTGAGGTGCTTTTGCAGCCCCTGATGCCCGCTACTTTAGAATCGCAGGCCTCTACCGAGACCCATTCGGAGTCCGGTATGCCGCGAGATTCTGCAAGTATTGAATCCGCGGATGTCTCTCCCTTGGATGGGTCCGGAGCCGCTGAGCAGGCACCGGCTTCTGAGGGTGTTTTCAGGCCTCAACATTTGTATATTAAACGTACGCCAAAAACCTACTATGTCCAAAACAAAACCGATGCATGAGCCACGTGCTCTGGCCCCATGCCTAAAAAATTATCAAAATGGCCGAGGATTTAATTACCTTGATCAGGCCTTCCCAAACCCCCCCATAGGCCTCTGGCTATACCTCCTGTGTTAGACATTGTGGATGTTTTCTCAGAATCAAGCATGGCTCCTGATTCCCTGCCTCCGGCTGCTAGTAAGCCAGACATGTTACAGGGTTCCTTACTCTCACAAATTTCTTTTCAAAAATCCTGCTGCTGACCCTGAAACTATTTCTCAGGGTCCCAAGGGTATTAAGGCTTCTACAGCCAAAAATCCTACACCTTCAGATAGACTCCAGGGCACTGGATAGATGGGGTAAGAAGGTTTATATGTCTGCAACCTTGGCAATCGGGGCTTTAAACTGCCAGTTTCATATGCTTAAATATAAACAGCATGTTATGGGCTTACTAAAACAGAAAATGATGTTGATTTCTGATTGTGTGGAAAATAAGGAGTTATAGGATTTATTGCATTCAGCAGAACAGATTGGAAAGCATACTTTGCAATGTGGTTTTGATTCCTTGGAGGCCTCTTGCAGGGCCGCTGCAACTGGATCTGTGATAAAAAGGAATGCTTGGCTCAAGGAGCAAAATCTGCCTGATAATGTTAAAGCTAAATTGTTGGATGCTCCTTTACAGCAGGACAGTCTGGTAAGGCAGAAGAGGTTTTA